>NC_136715.1:8920000-8972500 GCF_936440315.1 Barbus barbus
GGATGTTCCATTATGCCAATTCAGCAGCATAATAGAAAATAATAACATAAGAGCTAGTCTAATCCCTGGCTGAACACCATGATAGAAGACTTGCCGACAAGAATAGGCTCTTAGAAAAACGTCACAAGAGAAGAAATGCATGTTTCCACATTAAATGGCATTATTATGTGCCTTTACACACTTTATTATCAAAGCTATGGAAAAGGTCAGTTCGCAAATGTAAGAAAGCATTAAAAACATGGACATTTCTAAAAGAACTATGATTATTTTTATTCACATAAGGTTGAATTGTAACGTGCACAATAGAATGAATAGAGATGATAGTTTCAATTGTCTGAGAGGCCTTAAAGGATGCACTATATTGTGCTGATATTGATTCTTCTGGATACAGTACAGTGCGCTGCTAGAGATACAAGTAAATATCACAATGCTGAATAAATACTGGGAAGGTGAACTTCGGTTTGAATCAATAGCAATCACTGCTAACGTACGCACGCCACTGATTAATTCAGTCAATTGTGAATCAAAGCCACTGCCCCAGTCACTCCCAGTAATGCTGATCTTACACAGTGTATAAAGCTGCCGCTGGCTGCGAGAGCATCAAAGATACAGGGGCACGACCCGTGAGTGTGTCTGATGCCACGATGTGCCTCCACAGAAGCTGATTTCCCTGCCACACTGTTGAACGACTGTTCTGATTAACAGTTCATGCAAAAATGGCTGTCATCATTTACATAAACTCATGTTGTTCTAAACCTGTGTGAGTGACTTTCTTCAATGGAAAACACATCTAGAAATATCATAAAAGTGGTCCATACAATAAGCACTATATTCCAAGTTTTCTGAAGCCATTTGATGGATTTGAATGGAAAATTCCTTCATAATTTACCCACCCTCATGTTTGTTTCAAACTCATAACTCTTCAATTCATCTTCAAAATGTGTGTAATGTGCCCTATGTATGTGTGTATATCATTGTTTAGATGCAAATGAAAGGCCAAATTAAATCTATTTATCACGTAATCAAAATGCAATCATATCTCTTTACAAGACTTGAATTAAACCATTTGATTCATATGGATTTTTTTTTATTTTTTTTACAACACTATGACTTTCTGGATCTTCAAAGTTTTGGCTACCTATAGTTTCAACAGAAACGTTTCAGACTTTAACAAAATCTCAATTTCTGTTTCGAAGATGAGCCAGTCTTATGGGTTTGGAACGACATGAGGGTGAGTAAAAATGGCAGAATTTTAATTCTGAGGTGAACTATCCCTTTAAGGGTGGAGCAATAACTGCTCTAGCACTAGTACTAGAACATTAACTGCTCTAGAGTTCATGAGAGAAATAGATTTAGAGTTTTTTTTTTTTTTATGAATTTGATGATCCAGTTCACATGATAAATAACTGGTCTGATTTGTTCACAACTCACATATGGTTCTTAAATTCCAATTCAATGATAATCTACAGTGGTCACCAGCTCATTGGAGGGCAAGATTATCATTGAATAATGACAAAAAGTTTGGTTTGTATCTCACATAAAGCTATCATATGAACTACTTTTATATTCTTAAGTTACCATTACATTCCACTAAATTCTCATTTTATGCTCCATGGAAGAAATGACAGTATTCATACAGGTTTGGAAGAGCATGAGGGTGAGTAAATGATGAGAACTGTCACTACTGAGTTGACAGCAGGGCGCTGAATCGTACATTTTTATGAATGCACATATACACATACGAGCAAAATCAAGGTGAAGAGAGTTTAGGGAGAGAGAGAAAGAACATGAGAGGATAGGGGTTAACCACACACACATAGTCTTTGCTGTTAGCCACAGTCAGCATCCTTGTATGTGTGTAAATGACTGATGAGGGGTTAAGGGGAGAATCCCACACACAGCTGAGGTGAGGAAACTCCTATCCATCTCTCAGCCCCCCACACACCATTACAAAGCGTTACTGATGAACTTTAACTGCTGGGCCGTGCTCTCTCTGGACATACTGTACAACACAAGCCATCAACCTCTCTGTGACATACCCCTTTACAAGAATGAATCCCACACACATTTTACAAAGCCAATTTGCAATGCAACGACAGTGAATCACATTAGTTTGGATGTTAAAATATGTTCTCAAAACTACAAGAAAGACTCCTAGAGTGTTTGTTTGTGTGGTAACAGCTTTGTCAACCAGCTTTGGCCCAGGCACCATTTTGGTGGAAAACACAGGAACAAGGGACCTTCTGAAAAAAAGCATAGGTGCAAAATGTTTGCATTTAGTTTCTCAATCTCAGCAAATTTCTGCACTTGTATCTCTTTGAGTCTATTTAAATCAGGGTTCACCGTGAGAGACGACGCCGTGTGAGCTGAACAAAGTGTGTCGGAAAGAGTCTAAAATGCTGTTACAAGTGATTGATGACTGGCAAACTCTAAACTCAAAGCTAGGGCTCTCATAAGACATGCCTTAATATAGATCACAACAGCTGCCTGCCTCCCTCATATAACCCTGCTAATCTGATGAAGCCACTCTCTCTACAAATCTGCTTGGCTCCTGCCAAGCCCGATGTGTCTGATTAGACTCCGCCCACTCTCCCAGTCAATAGGGGATTAAACTCCTCACTTCTCATATGCATAAATGGCCTGTAACTGTGTTAAGGTGGAAAGCGAGGGAAGAGAGATAAACACAGGTTGCAGAAATTAGGACGGAACTCTGCGGTCTCCCTCACCCTGAAATTGTCTTTTTTCTCATTACAGAGCCAGTCTCCATTTTCTAGTCATCGTTTGAACTTAATTACTGCAGTCGTGCCAAGACTGAGGCCATCGCTATTTCCCCCCTCGCTCGAATCAAATTCAGTTTGACAGGAGACAATTCAGGGAGATATAGACCCGCTATGGAGGGCAACAGTGGCCGAAGCTAATTTCACTACCGTAATTGCTTTGGCATCGGATGAAACTGCGCCATTTTGTTTGTTAAAGAGCAACTCTGAGGCAAATTGAAGGGGAAAAAACTTCAAAACAAAATGCAAGACTCAAAGTCAGTAATCCAGCTTTCTGAGCAAATATCAGTCAGAAAAACGTGAACTGGTTTTAGCTATTCCTTTGTAACCTGATGAGACACGACTAACTACACAGAAACGACTCTGGAATGTAAGGTGGGTTAAAGCCTGTGAGGGTCAAACTGTTACAGTACCACTGACAAAGTGCTCTGCAATTTCTAGAATTAGTGTAAATCAATCTTAGTTATTGGACATATAGGGGGTATAGACAAGTCTCAAAGGGAGGTGCTCTACAGCTGCCCAATAGGTCTCTGCAGAGTTTAACATCAAGCAAAGACAGGAAGCAGTCGATAGACACCGTCAATCCTACCCCATTGTCAAGCATTCTGCCTCCTTGTCTTTTTTTTTTTAACATCGATTGCCAAAGCAGAGAGGATTCCCTCAGTTTGAAAGTGAGTCTTAGACTGGGTGCTGGCCATTTTGTATTAACTTTTATTCAGCGAAAAAAAAAATGAAGATGACAAATGAAATGGCAAATTCCGTTACAAGGGTAAAGAACTTATTACATTGCAAAAACCTAGTAAACAGTCCACATCAGGATTTTTTAAATCTGGCCCTGGAGTCCTACAGTTCTGAGAATTTAGCTTCCACCCTGATCAATTTCACCTGCGTGTAATTTTCTAGCCTTGCGTCAGCATTTGCCTACTTCCTTACTGTATAGTAGGATAAAAACCTGTACCTGGACGACCCACTACTTCCAGCGAGATTCTGAATTGGGCCTGATGGCTATTTCACTATTCCATAAGACCAAAGACAGGAGAAGAGTTGTGAATGGCATTCAAAAAGTCTAAAAGACTCAAAAGACAGCAATATTTTATTTGATTCACTCCACTTAAATCTTTCTCTGCCAAAAACTTTCAGTTATTTATGAGACAACGCTAATCAATCATCAACAATAAACAGCATATAAACGAAAACAGCCTAATGTTACAGAGTGAAATGTCAATCCAGGAAGTGGTAAGGCACTGTGAAGCTTTGGGGGTGATGATGAAACTGATCTACTGCATCTTTGCTCTGATCATCGTACTGAATATGATCCATATGTAGTATCTGATAAAAATTAGATTTTTGCTCAAAATTTTGCTTTTTTTGATACTTTATACCATGGGATTCTTTTTGACCGTTTGCAGGAATGGGGGTGACTAGAGAGCTTGCTTTAAAGTGGTTCTCTTTCTATCTACATGGAAGATCTTTTGCAGGTGGAGTTAGGGAGCTCTATTTCATCTCAGCATGTTTCCTCAGGGGTTCCTCAAGGTTCATGACTTGGTCCTGTTTTGTTCTCCTCATACATGCTTCCTTTGGGTTTAATCTGTCAAAAATGTTATGTTGCTTATCATTGTTATGCTGATGACATCCAGCTATATTTGCCCGCAAGTTGTAACGATGACTCTAACATGGAAAGTCACTGTTTGACTTTCATTAATGAAAGCATGCATATAAAAAAATGTAGTTAATATTGCATAATTTATGATTTATTTCATCCACCTGCGACCCACCCGCAAATAATCAGAAGCATTTTTTTTATTACCCGACCCACGAATTATCTGCAGCGCTCATGGATAACCGTGATCAAACTACTCCTTTTTGTTCTTTCAGTAGTTTAAATGTTTCAATTTATTTTTTCCTCTTCAGTCTGATTATTGGACAGTATTAAACCTTATGGGTTACATCAGATTTCTCCATATTCACAGACTCATACAGCAGTGAGTCTGTGACCCATAGACATCACGAAATTGCATCCAAATTGTTTGCTTTTCTCTCAAAGTCAGCTCCGTCGTCTTCATCCTGGTTTGTGTGTGTCATCATCGAATGCAAGATTCAGAATACAGAAGTAATGGATATAACTGATACGACACATTCATAATGCAACAGGACACAGCTGATCACTTAGAAAGACCTGTGAGGCAACTGTTCCAATACTTATGCTCACATAATATACAGTGCCCTCCAAAAGCATTGGTAAAGACAAAATTGCTCTGTTGGCTGTGGAGTCAAGACATTTACAAATATGATTAAAAGATGAATATGAGACAAAACTACAGAATGTCATATTTTATCACTTTCAGCACTTTCAGAGTTTCATCCGCCTGTCTGATGTGAGCATAAGTATTGGAACAGTTGCCTCACAGGTCTTTCTAAGTTTTCAGCTGTGTCCTGTTACATGAATTCTTCAGATATTAACCCACTGGGGTCGGCAAATGCATCGGCGCGTTTTGGTGCATTTTTTTGAAAGCCCCTAAAAGGAACTTAAATTATCTTGACCATGTCGAAAGTTCTCCAGGCCCCCAAAACACCCTCAGGCGCCAAGGGGTTAAAAGCAGGGAATCTGTAGTATCAGTTATATCCATTACTTCTGTATTCTGAATCTTGTAAATGATGACACACACAAACCAGAATGAAGATGAGGGAGCTGAGAAAAGCAAGCAATTTGGATGCTAAAAGAAATGACGAAGTCAATTAGAGCTCTAGCAAAAACAAAGGGCATGGAGAAATCAAGAGTTTGGAAACCACCAGCGACACCAGCAACCAACAAAGACCTGATCAGCTGGCTGAGAAAACAACAGTAGTTGAAGACAGACAAATCATAAAAGCTGTGAAAATGAACCATAAAAGACGTGTCTGTAAAATCACCAACAACTTCCAGAAATCTGGGGTGATGCTCTGACAATATACTGTCCTCAGGATACTTTGACACAGAATTACAGATACTACACAACAAGATGCAAACCTCTGACCAGCACCAAAAATAGAAAGGCAAGATTAGAGTTTGCGAAACAGCACAAAGGTGAGCCAGAAGAGTTTTGGAACTATTTATGGACCGATGAGACAAAGATGAACCTTTATCTAAGTGATGGGAAAGCAAAAATGAGGAGAAAAAAAGGGAACTGCAATTATCCCAAGCATACAGCCTCATCTGTAAAGCATGGTGGAGGTGGTGTCATGGCATGGGCATGGCTGCCTCTGGAACAGGCCCTCTCAACTTTACTGATGTATGATGACAGTAGCAGAATGAATTTGGAAGGGTACAAAACCATCTTGCCTACCAATATTCAAGAAAATGCCACCAGATTCATTGGGAAGTGCTTCATATTGCATCAGGACAATGACCCAAAACACCCTGCCAGTTCAGTCAAGGAATTTATAAGGGCAAAGAAATGGAGAGTCTTAGATTGCCCAAGTCAATCTCCAGATTTAAATCTGATTGAACATGAATTTCACCAGCTGGAGAGGAGAGTAAAGGCAGAAACTCCCCAAAACAAGCAACAATTGGAATTGGCTGCATTAAAGGCTGGGAAAAGTATTTCAAAGGATGAGACCAAGAGTCTGGTGATGTCTATGGGTCACAGACTCACTGCTCTGATTGTGTGCAAGGGATCTGCAACTAAATAATAGCTTTTAATCTTTTATACCTGCCTTATGTTCAACTGTCCCAATACTTATGCTCACATCAATGAGTGGGATGAACTCTAAAAATGCTGTTCTTTTTATTTGATAAAACATGTATGTGTTGAAACGGCTAATAAAAAAATGTGACATTCTGTAGTTTTGTCTCATATTCATCTTTTAATCATATTTGTAAATGTCTTAACTCCACAGCCAACAGAGCAATTTTGTCTTTACTGTTCCAATACTTTTGAAGGGCACTGTATATACATATACCTATACACACACATACACACATATACACACACATATATCAGTGTTTCCGCTACATTCATTCTGCCGTGGCGGCCCGCCACACCAAAAATCATCCCTGCCACGGCTGCAGCTTTTCAGTGACGTCACTCGATTCATTTACAGTCTGGTAATTTATAGTGGAGGAGACGCTAGTCGCACACCAATTATTAAAAGGTGAGTATAATATAGCGCAAACTTAAGTGTAATCATAGTAGTGGTGTACGTTATGTGTAACGATTCGATTCAACCTCCAACATTACACACAGTAGTTGTGAAACTGATCGCAGTTGATCCGTGGTCCGTACGGACCAGACCTCAAGGTTCGGTTCGCATGTGATTAACAGACTAATTGCAAAAATGAACCATCATAGAGTGAACGTTTATCATTTGTATGTGTTTTATCTTGCCAATTTACACATTCGAGTGATCTTAAGCCATTCCAGCGCAAGACGAGGCGAATATAACTTATTTCACTGTCCGTGCGCTGATTTCTGTGGCCACAGCGCCCGCGCACAGATTTTTAAGCACGTGCGAACACCGAGTTCATTCTTCATTCGCATTTCCTTGTGTTTGAACAGACGCATACATACAGAATTATGTGAAAATGGACGTCTCAACAATCATTCTCGATAACGCAGTCACTCATCTTCAGTGAACGAAAACAAGTTAGAAAGAAATAGCATGTGTATCATTATATTGGATCCGTGCATTCGGTCTTAAAGGGACAGCTGCCTATAAACACATGCTGTTATATATGACAGAAGAAAAGGGGCATGGTCCACGGGAAAATCATTGTCATTGTGACAACTATGTTGCAAATTATGTTGGAAAATAAGTATTTGGTCAATAACAAAAGTTCATCTCAATACTTTGTTATATGCCCTTTGTTGGCAATGACAGAGGTCAAACGTTTTCTGTAAGTCTTCACAAGGTTTTCACACACTGTTGCTGGTATTTTAGCCCATTCCTCCATGCAGATCTCCTATGGAGCAGTGATGTTTTGGGGCTGTCGCTGAGCAACACGGACTTTCAACTCCCTCCAAAGATTTTCTATGGGGTTGAGATCTGGAGACTGGCTAGGCCACTCCAGGACCTTGAAATGCTTCTTACGAAGCCACTCCTTACGTTGCCCGGGCGTTGTGTTTGGGATCATTGTCATGCTGAAAGACCCAGCCCCGTTTCACCTTCAATGCCCTTGCTGATGGAAGGAGGTTTTCACTCAAAATCTCACGATACATGGCCCCATTCATTCTTTCCTTTACACGGATCAGTCGTCCTGGTCCCTTTGCAGAAATACAGCCCCAAAGCATGATTTTTCCACCCCCATGCTTTACAGTAGGTATGGTGTTCTTTGGATGCAACTCAGCATTCTTTCTCCTCCAAACACGACGAGTTGAGTTTTTACCAAAAAGTTCTATTTTGGTTTCATCTGACCATGTGACATTCTCCCAATCCTCTTCTGGATCATCCAAATGTTCTCTAGCAAACTTCAGAAGGGCCCGGATATGTACTGGCTTAAGCAGGGGGACACGTCTGGCACTGCAGGATTTGAGTCCCTGGCGGCGTAGTGTGTTACTGATGGTAGCCTTTGTTACTTTGGTCCAAGCTCTCTGCAGGTCATTCACTAGGTCCCCCCGTGTGGTTCTGGGATTTTTGCTCACCGTTCTTGTGATCATTTTGACCCCACGGGGTGAGATCTTGCGTGGAGCCCCAGATCGAGGGAGATTATCAGTGGTCTTGTATGTCTTCCATCTTCTAATAATTGCTCCCACAGTTTATTTCTTCACACCAAGCTGCTTGCCTATTGCAAATTCAGTCTTCCCAGCCTGGTGCAGGTCTACAATTTTGTTTCTGGTGTCCTTCGACAGCTCTTTGGTCTTGGCAATAGTGGAGTTTGGAGTGTGACTGTTTGAGGTTGTGGACAGGTGTCTTTTATACTGATAACGAGTTCAAACAGGTGCAATTAATACAGGTAACGAGTGGAGGACAGAGGAGCCTCTTAAAGAAGTTACAGGTCTGTGAGAGCCAGAAATCTTGCTTGTTTGTAGGTGACCAAATACTTATTTTACAGAGGAATTTACTAATTAATTCATTTAAAATCCTACAATGTGATTTCCTGGATTCTTTCCCCCCATTCCGTCTCTCATAGTTGAAGTGTACCTATGATGAAAATTACAGGCCTCTCTCATATTTTTAAGTGGGAGTACTTGCACAATTGGTGGCTGACTAAATACTTTTTGCCCAACTGTACATAATACATATACATACACACACACACATATACATATATACACACACACACATTTCCCTTTGCATTGATGCCTTACAATGCAATCCAAGTGGGGTAGCTTGTCACTGAGATATATATTTAACTATATTATGAGACAACTATATTAAATCCTGTATTCACTGCAATGATAACTCGTATAGCAGACTATATAAGCATTTTAATTTACTTATATATCATAAATAGCAATTATCAGTCTGGAGTTGTCGTTTTATGGGTAGTGCCAAGGATAGATGAGCGAATGCCCATTTTCTATCCTGCTCTCTCTCTTTTTCTGCCTGCAGGTCATCCCTTGTTCCCCCACTTTCCCTTGTCTGTCTGCCATTAGCCACGGTCAATTGGATTTCTGTCAGCACCGCCGAACTGCTGCTGGTCTGTTTTAAATGGGTGGATGAGCAGAGAGGGGCAACCCTCATACACACGCACACATTAAAAGACTGTGAAACACATAGTTCAATGTAAAATGACTAGCACTAGGGGCTCAGGGCAAGGGAGGGCATGTCCAACATTAGCATCTTTTTGAACGTTAGTGATGAGGATCACACAGAATGAACTGTACGCAGCAGAATGTTCACCTTGACACCTTCACCTGGTCGGCCTGTTATGAGGAAGGCTGCGATAACACTTCAATGTTTTGATGTGCTTGTGTGCCTTCGTGCAACTGTGGCTATTTGCTGATAAGACAGAGCTGCCAGCTAAAGGTCAAAAGTCAACTGTAGTAATGAAAGAGAGTTGGTTGCCACAGCAGCTCCCATGGTAGAGGATTATGGGGTGTGATTCAGAGGTTTGGCAAGGCTTATGCATCTTCTCTTGAGCTTGAGCCTCAATTAACTGCTGCCTAACACAATTCACAAGCTTAGTCTTTTTTTTTTTTTTTTACATTTTACAATAAATTAATTAATTAATTACCACTTCACCCAAGAGTCCTGTCCAAATCCTTTCATTTTTGAAAAGCACAGAACACAGTGTGGGCGCACAAATTTTCAAGATTATAACACAAACCCTATTACAGTCAATCTGGCCACCCCTCAAAACATCCACAAATATACAACTTCAGTGGGAAAAAAAGATCTAGAAACCATGATACAAATGTAATGATATGCAAAACAGAAGCATGTGTGACAATACTTGGCCATTGAGCAAAGCAACCATTTCAACTGTCTTTCAGTTCTCTACTTTTTGTTCTGTCCTTTAATTGTCGATTCCACTCAATGGCTGTTTCCAACCTTATTAAGCTGCCAACTAAGACAGCATTTTGGGTGTCATCTTTGACATGTCACATCTGACAACCTAACAGCATTTTTAGACATTTACATGTTCAAATTGAAGCAGCCTACCTAGAAGCTACCTAGCCTGCATCATAAGTCAGTTGCACAATCATATCAAATCTATCTACCACCAACACAAATCAAAGAGAAAAAGTGTATATGTATATTACTAGTATTATTACTTTATTTTCCTCCCCCTTTTTTTATTTAATTATCTGTATGACTCGCATATTAGTCTGTCTCCAACTCTTTTTTTTTTGGTTTTCATTTTGTCACTTTTCCACCCTAAGAAAGATAATAGAAAAGTGGGGTGAAAAAGTCAGTGTGTGTGTGTGTGTGTGTGTGTGTGTGTGTGTACGCGCGCGCATGGGAATCAGCAGCCAAAAACAATCGCCATCAAAACCCAGACATCCTGTCAATGTCATTCTGCAGAAAAAGCAGTCAGAACTGAAGAGAAAGCACGAGAGAGATGTTATTGAGAGGATGACTAAGCATGTGTGGCTGCAGGTCTGCACGTGTGTGAGTGTTTGGCATGCAGGAATGTGAGAGTGCATACAGTGCTGCAGTAAGGTGAGTGTGTATGAAGTCCTGTAGCCTCCTGCTCTACTGCTAGTCCCCTGCCACTCCTCAGCATTGATTTAAACAAGCTGCTTCTGAGGGCTGAAAACTCACTGACCTGGAAAAGGGCTGAAAGAGGGAGAGAGCGACATTCAGTTTGAGGATGAAGAACAAACAGGGGAGAAAGAGAAGCAGAGGACAGGAAGTGTGGGATACGGAGGAGGACAGAAACATCTGGCTTCATACCTTCTATTTAAAGTTAAAATGAAATCAAAATTGACCCTGTTTACTTAATTCACATTGCTATTGTTATTGTCCACATTGCTCAAAAAATAGCGAGACAATAATTAACCCTCTGGGCCCTGAGGGTGTTTTGGGGGCCTGGAGAACTTTCGACATGCCCTGACATTTGTGCTTTTTTCAGTTGCTTATAAAAATATAAATGGCTAAAGTCTAATAACACTGTAAACAGCACAAACTGGGCTACAATGTTATGTTAGCAGCATTTGTGTACATGATTGTGTTTTTGAGAAAACAACGTTTATGCGTGGTTAGTGAAAAACTAAAATTTTGAAGTCACTGAAATAAGACCATAAAACACACACAGAACAATTGTTTTCAAGACTTTTGAGAACCAGATCTTGTAGGCTAGAATATTTACTTCACAATTATGTGAAGATTATTCAGCTTACTCATTCACAGAAAACAATACATTGATTTAAATGTTTAAAGACATGTTTTGTGATCTAAAGCCAGTATGCGAGGGAGTGGTAATGGGCTTGAATATTAAGTGTTTCTCACCTGAGAGACAAAGGGCCCTCCCCTAAAGCTGCTAATGGCCCATCAGTGTGACTGTGACTGAGGCAGGTAAGAGAATGTGAGGAGACTGAAAAAATGGGTTTTTTAAATGATTTGTATTTTATTTACAACACAGTATAATCAAAACATACATAGTGAAGGTCAAAGACACATTATTGTGCACACTGATCTAACCACAGAGATGTGAACAGACTGAGTCGTTCCTGCAACAGATTCTGTTCAACAAGTGAAACGGATAAATCATACCTGATATTTATTTGTTATTTAAGTGTTTCTGCTACTTTCCATGGATTCAAGAAGAAACTGTTGAACTTCTGATGTTGGTGCAGCGCTCTCAGAGGAAAACAGTTGGAAGAGACTGAAAGTCAGCAGGATTCATCTGTGGTGCAGATCTCTGATTCAATAAAATACAAATAACCAAAAAAAGAGAAAAAACATTTGTGAGCATGTTTATATCAGGAGCATCTAATATATATATATATAGATATATTATTTATATCTGAGAACTAATTGTTATCGTTTAGCACGCTATTAAAATATATTTTTGAACAGATATTACTAATAATAAACATGGTCTAAACATTCTTAGATGCGTAGCATTTATCGTGTTGTAATTTGGGAACAACTCATCTAGTAATGTGTTCAAGTTTATGTCACAATAACACGTTAACTAATGCAAAACATAAACATTACTTACTTATTCATCAAACTCTTGAGGAAATCCAGCCTTTACTCAGCGCGTCTTCTTCCAGAAAGTAACAGTATAGCAGCGATGAACTCCTCACTGACACTGACGCTTTGTTTATGCTCCGCGCGCGCGGGTCACGTGGTTATTTGCATGTGAACGCGAGGGGGCGGGATCTCATTAAAAATAATGAGTTAGACGGGACAGACTGAACATAGTGTTGGTTTCATACGGATTACTTCATCACAGAATATTTGTTTTCGATATGACTTACTTCATTTGAAAGAAGACACTTGAAGCTTTCTATAGAGATAACTCTTATGTCTCTGTGTTGAGTATTCGCTGAGTTACAGTTCATTTTAGTGACGCATTTCTGAAAACAGATCGCGGAGACGGAGAAGACAGAGAGCGCACCCTGTTTGTTTTCTTTATTCTTCAAAAGCACAACGTTTAGTTGTTATTATGAGTGTATACAAATAAAAGAAGACCCCTTACAGTTTCGAATGGTGTATTGCTCTTATCTGAACGATCAAAAATGGCAGAGTAATTCAAGCTCATTTCTGCCTTATCAGGAAAATCTGCCCCAAAACGCATATTCGCGTTTGTCGGGCTCAGAGGGTTAAATGTAATTTACATCAGCACTGTATAAAATAAATAATTAATATTATAGTAAATAATGAAATGTTATATAATTACTTTTTATATTCAAAATAATAATAATAAAACTAATTAGAATAATTGGGGGGGGGGGGGGGGGGGGGGTAAAGTTGGACTTTCAGAAGACCCAAGTTTGAAAATCCTTGCATCAGTCAACATATTGATGACACTGATAGATAAATATTTATAGTAGTAGCATATTGAATTATTATAACGCAGCATTATATATTAAATCGATAGATTGAACGATCTGTCCCTCAAAGTATTATTTTTGTTTGTGTCAAATGTAGCATCCTTAGGAGGCCTTTCTAAAGTCTATAAAGCAAAATAAAAATCAAGTAGGGCTGGGTAATATGTGATATATCAGTATTTGTTTTTTTGTTGTTGTTTTTTTTAAACACATTCTGCCCAATGTTGTCCGATGAAACAATGTTTATATTAAAGGAAACAAAACTACAGTGAAAGTAAATGAAAATAAAATATAAATGTAAATGAAAACAAATGTAGATAAGAGTAGGCTATGCTAGGGGTCTAAAATCACATTACATTCTAACACTGTGACATTATAATCTAAAAACAAAAATCATGTTTTTTAAAGCAGAAGTTAAAATCATTAAACTAAAAATGAAAGTTAATAAACAAGAGCACATGTTAATTGCATTATATTTTGATTACCCCATTACTGCTATCATACACTTACTTGTAGGTTTAAATTTGTACATATGACCTTCTATAGTCTTGTGCTCTGTCTGCAGCGCTTGTCTGTGAAGTTTAGCAGAGAATCACATGCAGAAGGACCCAGCAAAATGGAAATATTTACATGACTTTCGAACATTAACAGATGGAGAAAATACCTGCAAAATGTAAGTTACGCACTAAAGGGAAACAGCACATCTCAAATGGAATTAACAGCGCAAGTAGCGTCTCTGTCAGAGCTCGATAGGGGTTGCGATTGACCCACATCAGCAGTCTGAAAAATAAAGCATTTTTTAGGACAAATTGGATGAAGCACTTTCCCGCAGCAGCTCACTCTGTGTCCTCTGCTATTATTCAGATGTGTTCGTATCAAACTGCTGTATATCGATATAAACAGTATTGCCTCATATACCATATCCCTTATAAAACAAATTGATATATCGTATAAACGCGCTATACCGCCCAGCCCAACAATCAAGAACAGTCTTTTAAACACGGCAGCCTGCACCCTTCATGCTTTATTTTTCAGACTGCTGATGTGGGTCAATCGCAACCCCTATCGAGCTCTCTGTTGCCTTGTTTCACAGGGAATCTGAAAACTCATCAAGTCTGACGGCGTACAGTGCAGGCTGCACAGTTCCACGTCCCTCACTGCACCGGGGACAGGTTTCAATGATGCGCCACAGGAGTGCATTATCATGCATCTGACGGCAGACCCACCGTCAGCTCATTCCCCAAATTTCAGCATTTCCATCATGAAATCATTTAAAATAATAAATGCGACGAGATTCGTCTCATCACTGTAGCAGCCAAGTGGAAAATAACTTTGCAATTCAAATGGCTTTTCATAAAGGAGACAGGCAGCTTCTCTTTTGTGAGATTAGTGCACTAGAACGTTCAAAATAGGAATGAAGGGAGTGTGTGAAAGCACGTACACACAATCACACTCAATGACAGTAAGTGGAGACAGAAAGGGCTCAGTCTCGATGTGTGTAACCTGCACATATCGTTCGAGGGTGAGCAATACTTGGCCATTAATTACCCAGTATTCACTCTACTTATGACAGCTCCTCCTGTTTGAGTAGCTTTGAGTAGAATGGAGGCTTGGAGGAGAAAGAACTAGATTATTCCCCTGTGGGGCTACTGCAAAGCTGCAGTACTCCATTTCATAAGGTAGAGAGGCTGTGATTAGGATCTGATTCAGAGTGGGTGGCTTACCATGAACATGGCTCTGAAGTTGCTGAGGTCAGTGAAGAGTTCCTCCACGGAGGTCTTCTTGGGGTCGATGGCGAAATACTCCAGCATGTTGAGGTAAAGGGTCACCATATTACTGTGGATGATCACCAGCTTCTGGTACTGATCTCTTGCCTGCGTAGAGAAACTGTGAGCAATCATTGTCAAGGACAAGAAACTAATATTGGAAAGTGAATGTTTTGTGTCAAAAGTTATATAAAATTAAAGAACAATACATTTTCTCCTATTTCCTGAAACTTTAGTTCAAGGAAAAATCATCCTTACTTTACAATTTTGTTTATTGAATGCAAGGTCAATAAACTAGCAGTGATTTATACAATTGTTCAACTTCATTAGTACAGTGCACTTTCATTTCAAAAAGGAAAATTGTTCATCTTCATTTTATTCTAACAGGTTACCCCTTGGTAAGGATGCTATGAAGTTCCAAAAATTGTTTCTGCTCAGAAGGAACTAAAATGAAAACAATACATTTTTAATCCCTGATCGCATGACTACACACACATAATGCAACGCTTGCTACAGAGATCTGAAACCAGCACATGCAAAAACCGACACACACATACATATACACATATATATACATACATACATATATATATATACACATATATATACATATATACATATACATATACATATACATATACATATACATATATACACATATATATATATATACATACATATATATATATACATATACACATATATATACATATACACACACACATATATATATATATATATATATATATATATATATATATATATATATATATATATATATATATATATATATAGCGATAAATAGTCCAGTTCATTTCAATTATGGTTAAACTGCTGCACTTGCACAGAGCAAAGCGCTGTATCCATGGCTGCTCTTTAGCCAATTAAAACTTTGTGTATACGATAGGAACCAATGCAATGTATAATGTATACACAGGCATTTTGTTCACCAACAAACATAATTATAGATGGTTAAAACGTACTTTCAGTGAATACAGACAGTTATTCAAACCAGTGTTTATGTTCATTGTTCATTGAATTTAGATCTAATGGTAGTATGTGGGCTGCAAATCTCTGCAAGGCCTATGTTTTTATGGTGACCCTTATGGCCACACTGAAAACCTATAAATTCATTCAGATCTTAGCGAGACTAGAAAGAAACTTTTCACTTTCTGAAGATAAGAGTAGTGCTTTGCGCAAAACTAACAACCACAATGTCAAAATGACTGCCTACTGTTTCAAGGTTCGTCCACCTCTTGGATTTATATTTACATGTATGAATTTGGCTTTTATTCAAAGCAACTTCAAGAAATACATCAGTTAATTTTTTTTTTTTTAAGAATTTAAAGCCATGACCTTGGCGTCGCTATTGCCATGCTAGTGCTATATTGTTTGAGCTGCGGGAATAATATTCTAGTCTGGTAAATATTGCTCAGGTCCTTCAATGCAAATCTATGGAAATAATTTGCTCTGCCTTTATCCTCAACTACGCAAACATGGTAAAATCTGCTCAACAAGTCACACTTGTTGTATAACCCAAAGTATAAGTAATATTAATGGTTGCATATGACACTAATTAACACCCTATATGAGATCAACTTCCATATCACACGCTCACACTGTCATATGTTAATTTGCATAAGTGCAATGAAATATCACATTGTGTGAGAAAAGAGGATGGGCAATAATCTTTGATGAAGTTCAAAGTTTCCCTCTTGGAATGGAAAGTAAAACCATCCACATCAGTAGACAAAGAAAGAAAAAAAATGGCCAAAAGGAGAATATTTATATACATACGTAAGCGCACTTGAGTTTAGACAGTTTTTTTTTTACAGTATATAAAGATGCTGAGAAGGGCTATAAAGGGCTGAGAAAATAGCTTAAATGTTTTGATTATTTATTGCTAAATGAATGAAGTGTTTCACTAGGATCTACAGATATAAAAGCACAACTGACCTACAACCCACACAGATTCACTCTCAAGGGCAAATAAACTTTTCATTTCACACTCAGCCTTAGCTTCATTGAGCCACATCCAATGTCTATAACATATTATTTGTCACATATACACAGGCACACACAGGCATGGATGCCATGACTGTTGCACACATGCACACATTCTGGCATGAAAGAGAAAATCTGGGTCTAATCCTTGCTGTGAGGTCAGAAATGCCTATGCAAAGATGGCAAACTTTACTCCAAATATACTGAGAAGGGCTATAAAGGGCTGAGAAAATAGCTTAAATGTTCTGATTATTTATTGCTAAATTAATTAAGTGTTTCACTAGGATCTACAGATATAAAAGAACAACTGACCTACAACCCACACAGATTCACTCTCAAGGGCAAAGAAACTTTTCATTTCACACTCAGCCTTAGCTTCATTGAGCCACATCCAATGTCTATAACATATTTCTCACATATACACAGGCACACACAGGCATGGACGCCATGACTGTTGCACACATTCTGACATGAGAGAAAATCTGGGTCTAATCCTTGCTGTGAGGTCAGAAATGCCTATGCAAAGATGGCAAGCTTTACTCCAAATATCACAGTAATATTTTGACTTTGATGTGGTTTTAATTAGTAACCCTGTTTGAAGCTGCTGCTTCACATCACACTTAAAAAAAAAACAAAACAACTTGTTAAAACTTTGGATCAACTTCCAAAAAAGGTTTTCTTTTATTCCGGCATTAGCTTCAGAGTGTATGTGTGTCTGTGTGTATGAGCTGGCCGCGGGGTGAACTGTGCAGTAGTTTGTGCTCTCAGACTGACTTGTGAACGGCACCACAGCAGCGCAGTCATACTACAAACAGATCTGAAGTTAAGTGACACAACAGATGACAATCTCTCCTGCTGTCATTCTCCTGTCTTTCTTAAGTTAAAGCCTACAAAACGCTTTAGGGTATTCCACTCACTCACTATAAATAACAGTGCATCTGATTCAAAGACACCTTCATCTTCAGCTCATACGTTAGGACAGTAGATCTCATCTGAGTTTGCTTGAAGACTCACATTTATATGAAACATTGACTACGTTTACATGTGCACCAATAATGCAGAGTAAGGACTTAAATTAAGATGTTTACGTCACACGAGCAAACTTCTTCACTCCTGTTTACATGCAATTTTCATTATTCTGATTATAATAGTAAGTATTATAGATGCTTAAACTCCAACACCTCTGATTGGCCAACAAGAAATCAACAGATATGTCTGTGATTGGAGTGCTCAATGCAGCGAAAACGCATTGTAACTAGAAACCTTTGAAGCGCTCCTGAGCACGAACAAAAATATACATTACAGCATTTCCTACTTTGCAGGCTCAACTGAGAGTGCATTTTGCTTTCGTTTGAGGGTGCTTAGCAGAATAATATCACAAAGTTCATTCATGAAGTTGTGTGAAGAATACACAGCATCCATGTGCATCTGAGCACATGCACACTTTGGGCAAAGCTGTAATAATGCATTTAAGGCATTTACATGCCTGTTTATTGAGATTAAAATTGATATACATGCAGTAATGGTTACTACGATTATGAGCTTAATTGTATTATTTTGAAGCATTGTATTTCCATGAGGTAAAGTTTAAATCACAATAATGCCAAAATCCCATTATAATTACATTATGAGGGTGCATGAAAACATATTCATTGAGTATGCTACCTAAACAATGAAATTTTAAATTCATACACAAAAGTATATGTACGTATGGGATTCTGGCAGTGAAAACCCAGCTAAAGTAATTTTTTGGTAATTTACTGTTTTCTACATAAAATCATCCTACATAAAGAACATTCTGTGAAAATGTAACCTTGATATCTTTAATATTAACTAAGACCACATCAAATATTTAAATCATAGTGAAATTAATGGTTGAAATCAAACTTTGATGCTTGTTATCTCAATTAGATTTTGAGACTTCAGCCTGCATTTCACAGAGAGGGTCACATATAGTATATCATTTTTTACATGGCTTTTAAATGGAGTTATTTTACATTAAGAATATTATGATTTAAGTGTGTATCCTCTTCAAAAGAGTCTGTAAAAGAGCTTTAATGTTTTAGATATTAGTCTTATCACCAAGACTGCAACAGTAATATTGTGGGGAAATGAGTAGAATTTGATAGTTTGATAGAAAGGGATAGTTCACCCAAAAATGAAAATGTTATGTTTATCTTCTTACCCCCAGGCCATCCAAGATGTAGGTGACATTGTTTCTTCAGTAGAACACAAATTTGTTTAACTCAAACCGTTGCAGTCTGTCAGTCATATAATGGCAGTCAATGGGACCCATGGCTTTGAGAGTCAAAGAAACCACCCACAGACAAAACCAAATTAAACCCTGCAGCTCATGACGATACATTGAGGTCTTAAGACATGATACGATTGGTCTGTGCAAGAAACTGAACAGTATTTAAATACTTTTTTAAATTTACAATTAAAGTATTTATAATTTTTTACCTCTGATCCACCGCAATGTTCAACTGTCCTAAGCGTGTTCACAACAGCCAGCACGTGAAGGTGTAAACAATGAGTGACATATGCACGACAGATCGCTTCCACGCATTGGTCTACTCGAAGACCTCAATGTATCGTCACAAGCTGCAGGGTTCAATTTGGTTTAGTTTTTTTTTTTTTTGAGCCATGGGTCCCATTGACTGCCATTACATGACTGACAGACTGCAACTGTTTGAGTTAAAAATCTTCATTTGTGTTCTACTGAAGAAATAAAGTCACCTACATCTTGGATGGCCTGGGGGTAAGAAGATAAACATCAAATTTTCATTTTTGGGTGAACTATCCCCTTAACAGAACTGTTTTCTATTTTCATATATTTTAATTTATTCTTGTGATTGGCGAAGCTGAATATTCAGCATTCTTTAGTGTCACATGATCCTTCATAAATCATTCTAGTATCCTGATTTTCTTTTCATTCGTGTTAAAAACAGTTCTACTGCTTAATATTTTTGTATAAACTATGATACATTTTTGTTTGAAATTTAATTTTGACTTGCAAAATCAGGTTTTCCTAGGCAAGGAAAAGTGACTATTAGCCAGAATTCTGCTAACAAGTGGACGTCTAGAAACTGGACAGAGCTTCTTTAACCCACACATCTTACTCCAGGACTCAGTATAACAGGTCCTCCATGACTTATTAATGAAGACATTATAAGGGAGGGCAGACAGGCTGACCGGTGATGCTTGTTCGGCATACACACAAAATCTTTGGAGAGCTTTTGGCTGCATATGCGCACAGATCTGTTTTGTTTGTCTCCTCTGCTGTCTTTTCTACTGTGAGTTCATTCACACCCTACAAGAACACCTGCTTCGGCTCTCTGATTAGAGAAAGAAAGGAGCGCAGGGGACGTGATCAGCTAATGAAAGGACAGACAGTGTATGAAAGCGAGAGATAAGAGTTCATTAACTTTAATACTGATCTGGTTGCCAGTGCTAAGAGCTCAGACGACAGAAAAGGGCCCATGCCGTGTGGAGCTGAAAGGTGTTAAGGCTGACAGAGGACAGAAGAGGAAGGTGGGCTCTGGGTTTTTGTTCTAAATGAGAGAGAGCCAACTAAATAAAGAGAGAGAGGCAATGATGGCTGACCCTTTAACACAAGCTCTGTGCTGAGGGATAGAAAAACATTGATTTTCTCCTGTACACCTGAGCTTGTTAGACACTTTCATACTGTACATTTACACAACACCTGGAACACACACATACACACTACATGGAAAAAAAGGCTACAAACTGTACATACTAACAGGTGTACTAAATGAACCATACTGTCATGCAATCTTCATGAAGACATTTACAGTTAAAAAGGCCATAACAAAACATCTTAATGCACTATTAATTTGAAATATAGTATTTAGGGCCCTATGATTTCCGTGATGTGGAAAATGTGGAATGAATTGCAGAATCCAGTAATAATAACTGAATTTACTGTATAATGCATAATGTCAGGGAATTTGCCAAATTTTGGATGGATACATCAAAAGTAGGTAAACTATGCTTAAGTCAAAACATGATGTGTACGAGTGTCTTTGAATATCAAGCTGCAAAAATACCATTTAAATATGAATCCTGCATGTTCTGGTGCCGACGCGGTTTCGTTACAAGTGTTACACTGAAGCGTGTGACACTTGCGGTGATTTCAGCCTCTGTCGCCTCAATATATAAGTACATGAACGCATGAACAATCTCTAGAACTGCTCTGAGTCACTTCCTGAGCATTTTACCATTTTGTTTGAAAAACTCTCATCATATCATATACCAACAGAAATAAAGGTCTTCACAGGAACCCATCAAAAAAAAAGCTTGGTTTAACTTGAAGAAACTGTGACAGAAATATTACTTGTAATGTAATGATAGAACTACTGCTACAAATAAAATTAAAACATTATTTTTAAAGGAATATTTAGCAAAAAATTATTTATCAATTTATTTAGTAGAAAAATGTAAAAACACGACAGGATTTCTGAAAAAATATATAAATAAATAAAATATATATTTTATAAAAGCAATTCATTGGACATGCTTTTGATTATTAATATTTTATATTTAACAACTAAAATGGAATCCAGAAAATCAATGGAAAACCGAATTTGGTAAAAAAAAAAAATATTTCATTAGGACTTTTTCTTTAGCTTAATAAACTGCTGTTTAATATTGTAAGTTTTCATTTAAATTAAATAGACATGCTTTTTGATGAATAACATTTAATGTAACCATGTCTAGAAATATTAAAACAGAAAAAAAAGTATCCTGAAAAAATATTATTGTTGGAATTTTGAAAAAAAATAAAACTGAATTTGGGGAAAAAAATAAAATGGATTTCATAGGGCCTTAAGTGTTCAACAAGCACATATGGATGTATTATGAGTGTCAATTAAATGCTACAGTTAAAATTAGGCATCATAACATTATATATAATATGAAAAATGTATAATTATTTTGAGATTTGCAAAAAAATTGCATTAAATTATTGGTGTTTTTTAATTAAAAAAATGGCAAAAGGTAAACTAAATATATCGGAATAACGGAAATAAGCAGCACAATTAAATATCTGATTCTGGCTGACAAAAACAAAAACAGAAAAACTCCAATAAGTCATTGTGGTACCATAAGACCATATTACGGATCCCTAATATATCCATACATTACTACACAAAACATGACAATTCAACATCGACTCCCAGTGTGAGAGACTAATGCAAAAACAGTTTTTTCTAGTTTGTAATTGCTATCTGGAAACCTAGTAAGCTGCCTGCTAAGAGAACATATTTTTACAAATTTTTAAATCAATACCCAAAAAATGCTGTCTAGCAGAGTAGCTCACTAAGATTTTAGTCAATGCATTCATAAAATATCTTTGCAAGGATGAGGTACTAAATGTAGCTATTAAGGGGTGATGTGTGGGGGGGTGGCATCCTTATATAAAAAAAAAGATAAAAAAAACAAAAGAAAAAAAGGTAATCAAAAATGCACTGCATGAAATAGAAAAAAATACATTTGAGAGAAGGATGTAGGGTGGAAGACAGTCCACTATGTGGCTGGTGAGTAAGATAATAACCTCCCCTGGTAGAGTCTAGCCAGGACAGCGTGAAGGGTAGAGCAGTCAGGTCAGACCCAGAACTGCAGGCATTCACTGGATCATGAGCACCACAGTAAAATAATAAAGTAAAAAAAGCATTTGTTTTTGTCCACGAAACAGCAAGCATAAAAGTAAAAAAATAAAACGCTCTGTAAGCCTAACTCAAAAACATGACTAATGAAGCTACCCAAGACTACCTGCCCCACCAAACTACAAAATGCATGAGAAGAAAGGTTCATTGTGGATTATTTGGGTATATGTTTTGTTCAGCGTTTAGTTCGTGCCCCTGGCATCTCCCCTGGCAACACATCCGGCTTTCAAACGTTTGCCATTTGCAGAGGAGATAGCATCCAGACCGCAATGAACGGTTTCGAGTGCAATGACAGACAGCTGGGAAAAGAACTAACAAGCAAGTACAGGAATGTACAACTCCATTATCAAACTGTCTTCGGTTTCACATGCAGCTCGGTGAAGTTCAATATAAATAATTAATTCGCACACGCAGACAAACTCTGATTAGCGTTTGTGAAAGTGTGAGGCTGAAGGGTGCTAGAAAATGTGTCGCTACCACGCACAGAAGAAATAACAATGTTGATAGCAAAACAGTTATGAAGAAAAGGGTTTAGAAAAAAAAATAAAAAGTACTGTGTGTATGCAAACGTGTGAAAGGATATTGCCATCTTGCTGACGAACAGGTCCTGCTGGTCGTCTGCAGCGCTGAAAGTGTCCAGATCCTTCTCCAACTGCAGCAGGTGTTTCTCCATCTGTCTCAGGCTCTTCTCAAGGTTTTCTGCTGAGACTAGACACACACAGGTCCAGATTTAAAACAATGCACCGACACTCTTTGCTTATAGCAGATCCACAATACATGTTTCCAGATGACAAACATTCCTCAAAAACTAAGTTCTTTTGGACAGAGATATTCACTGGAAATAAAAATAAGAGAGATTTCAGAGCTAGAACAGATTGGAATATTTTCAACATAAATTTCAGTCTGTTCCTCACACAAAGCTGCCGTATGGCTTCAGAAGACTGCAGTTGTATGGACCCCTGTTATGATGCGTATTTCATCCTTTTTATAGCTTGACAGCAAACACTTCCTTTAAAAAAAATGTAGTAAGAGTTTATATCTACTCTCTCACAAGCAGTACGAGGGGCTTCAACAGTCAAAATGTTTAATCATTTATAACTCTTTATAAACATTCATTTATAAGACTTAATAAAATTAATGAAACGGTTAATACCAATGAGACCTTAAAGCACTTTATTGTCATTTGTTTGGCATTTTCGTTATATATGCAAGCCAGGTGTTTTGTTTTTGTTTTATATACAAATCACAAAAAGGAAAAAACAAAACAAAAAAACAAAAAAACACAGAAGTTCTAGATGTATTTCTTAAGAATCTTTGTTTTAGTACTTTAATCATTTGCAATGTGGAAAACGGAGGAAAGAAACAGGTAAATTTTCATCTGAAGTGTAAATTTGTGCAGTCAAACGTATGAACACGACACCTACCTCAACAATTGATCAATATCACATTACCGTTGCTCTTTTTCCCACATCAGTGAATATTTACTCTGCGCAGACTTATTTTGGATCTTTATTTAGTTATTTGTATTTATTTATTTTTTAGGTAAGTTGGTTAAGCCTGTTAACATCAGCTTTAGCCTACAATTTCTAAAAGGTTCAATGTCATCCTAGCAGCACAAAAACACATAAAACTAATTTAATTCATTAAAAGATATATTAGCTTAATTATTAGTACAAGAGTTCCTGTAAGACCAAATCAGGTCTGTATCTTTCACCAATTCCTCACACACGCTGGTAGTTTGATGAGGTAATTATGTGACTTTAATAAGAGGCTCAGTTTTGATTAGGCAGATGCTGTTTGGGGGGGGATGATCACATTCCATACACAGTGTTAGCTAAATGTGAAGGGACACATTGACTAAGCATCACGTGTTGAGATTTGGCTTAAACATCCTCAGCTTAGCTGGATATCATTTATTGCATTTTTTTGAGGAATTGTGTAAATGTTAAACTACTTAAATGGTAATCTGCTTAGTCAAGTCTGCCTTTTTTCTTTTTCTTTTGGTTTTAATGATGTCTAAAAGAACAATTCTACAAAGAACAATCTGAGGCTTTTAACAAGTGAAAGTGCCTCATACATTTCCAATATCTTGTCCTGAAGGGTTGAAATGCACACATTTTGCATTCAGAACAACATAAAGAACAAAGTTGACCAGAATGCATGTATACATAATCAGAAGAGACGAGCTGAATGCAAAAACTTCACTTTAGCCACCAAACTCCTCTCTAGCTCCCTCTCATGGTGTCAATGTAGAAAGAGAGGCCGAGAGATAGAGGTAAATGTCACTGTCTGGTTTAACTGGATTGTGCCAAGAGCAGCTGGCACTACCCTTTTGAGTGTGACCAAAGTGTCTACACACACAGACCTATTTGTCAATCTGTATATTTGTATGGTACATTTATTCAGGCACTAAGTAACTTCAGTGCATCACTCATTTATGACCATCCTAATATTATTATATGTTTTTTTTTTTACTTATAACCAACTAGCGCATAGCTGTGTGTGATAACTATATCTAGTCTACATTGATGCACTGTGATACACTATTATATGCACACTGAAGCCAAACGACAAAGCTATTTAAATCACTCATGCTCTTGATAATCAACTGCAGAGTGAGCTAAGAGTTAGTGCATGTGTGTTTGGTGTAAGGGGGTTGGTGAGTGTAAACCTACATTCAGAATGCCCATTCAGAGGGATACTTGAAAGAAATACGTTTCTACTTTATTAGACTAGTTCTTTGGTGATTTGCAAGCTCTTGAGAGAAACGATCGTGTTTGCGTGTATGTGTGGAGGACTTCATTCATCCAGTCATTGTGAGTTAAGTGTTACTTTGTACACTACTGTTAAAAAGTTTGAGGTCAGGAAGTCTCTTATACTAATCAAGGCCACTTTTTTTTCTTTTTTCTTTTTTTTCATTACAAATCATTACAAACAGTAAAAATGTGTTTTATTTTATTTTAAAATGTAATTTATTCCTATGATGGAAGAGCTGAAGTTTCAGCAGCCAATTAATGTGTCCGTGCTGAAGGAATGTATATATTTCTAAAAACAATTATTTAAAAAAAGCTGTGAAGCAAGGTAACTCACTAGACAAGGCTGTATATGAATTTTTTTGCATGTAGCTCGGGTGCTACAGAGGTTGAAAGGTTTGTAGCACTGGCCACATAATTGTAGCAACAAAATTAAAATACCTCTTACAATTTCTGAAAACAATTAACGCACACAAGTATCACTCAAACAGGACATTAATGTTTTAAAATTATTGCAATTTAAAAACGTCAAAAAAAAAATATTTATATATTATATTATTATATATTATAAATTGTAATATATAATATATATATAGTAAGAACACTTTCACTATAATACACAAAACATTTAATTATTTGATCACTGTATTCTACAGAAAACGTTAATTTTATAGAAAATATTAAATTATGTTATGACAGTAATTTCTTAAATTTTATCAGGAAATCTTAAGTATCCACAGAGAAAAAATAAACTAATCGCAGACGTGCTACTGTGGTAAATTTATTCATCGCACAGACCGATTTTTTCATCACATGCGTGACATGTTGCATTGTTCAGCCCTGCTATGTTAAAAAAAAACATCCTCTATGTTTTGTGCCATTTTTAAGTCACTTTGAAAGCCAAGAGTGTGCCAAAGGGAATAAATATAAAAAGCCTCAATGACAGTCAGCTGGTGCTGTTGAAAAACACTAAAGAAACACACATGCATGAACCCTCCATTAGACCTCGACAAAACCATAAAAGTTAGGAACTGACATGAGCTAATTCTTAATGAAAGTATCTCAATCTCCAAGAGAAAAACATGCACCTGCTAATGCAAGCTCTAAAGAATAGAATAATGGGAGTAATATTTGTAAAACGATCAGAGGCTGTTTCCTGAGGGAAGTGCAGGGACAGATATTCAGCGTGGTGGGGATATGTTACCCATAATGCCATTTCAGCTTTGATGAAGGGCACAAGAGCAGGCAGCACTAATGAAATGGGGAACGGGAGAGAAAAAGACGGATAGGGAGAAAAAAAAGTAAAAGTAAAAAAAAAGCTGCAGAGACAGAACCAATAAGTGTAGGAGAACGTGGACATAATAGAAAAACTTTTAAATTCTCCTGGAACACAAAAGAGATGTTTTGAACATCTGAGCTATTCACTTCCATACAGTGAAACTTAACTTGTGATCATAAGCTATCAAGCACCATGTTTGACTATCAATATATGCAAGCGTAGGGCTGGGCGATTTGGCCAAAAATTAAAATCTAATTTTTTTCAGAACGTTTGACCGATTCTCGATTTTTAAATGATTTTTAACTAGTCAACTTGAAAATGTAACTACAGCATGATTCAAATAACTTTTTCTTTATTAACCCTCTATTTAAAGCAAATTTTACTCCAAGTACACCACACATGAAGCTGTCAACATGATGTACGTAAATGTTAAACAAATCACTTGTTAAATATCTGTGCAGAAAGATGCATGAACTACAACTATATATTGTACAAAACTGTCTTATAAATATTATGTTCAGAAATAATACGAGCAAAATGCTTTAAAAAAAATAATAAATCAATGTAATTCAAATTCAAAATGACTGATAACATCTATTAACTAAAAATGTTCTATAAAAACAACAGCAGCTTTCAGCCCGTCACCATGATGCAAACATGAAATATCAAACATACAGTATAGCAGGCTAGCAGTTCTTCACAGGTTTTTTATTCGCTTACGCTGATTTTCCCATGTTTTTTTCTATGTACTGTAAACATGGACATATTTGTCTGTTGCACTCACGTCTCTTGCAGCGTCTCATGCATGAAACGGCAGTCTAAATACACTGCGCTCAAGTTAAAAAGAGGTTCACTCCAATCTTCTTGCATGTTCCCGCGTCGCATCTTTGTCAACACAAAATCGTTCTTTACCCTTTACTGTTATCACCGGCATATTGTCAAAGTGTCTAATTTTACCTTTTGGTAATATTTCCATTTAAAATCGCGATTCCTCGATTTCTAAAAAACTAAATCGTGGCAAAACATTACATACTAATTAATCGATAAAATCAGAAAAGTCACCCAGCCCTATGCAAGCGTAATGAGATTTTAAGCGAATAATGACTAATTGCTCTTTTTCTGTGACAAAGCTTATAAACCTCCTCTACTGTAACTTGCATGGATAATTTTTACGGTGCTTTTTGTCATGTACAAAGCTGAATTTTAATTGTATGGAAAATAGGGGTTGCACCAACTAATCGACTAGTCGACTTCAGTGCTCTGCCATGACGCTTTTAGCTTGACGTCGACTAGTCGCTGGTCCTATAGAGGGCACAACAGGATAAGAAATCCACATTTCCAAACAGTTAAAATAACTAATTAATTCATACTCTGAAAGCGCTCCAGAAGACACGTGTGATTATATTACTGGATGCTCGAAATTGAACGGGAGAATGCACATTTTAAACAGCTTATTGTACAGGTAAGTTAATCGCCGTTCACACACATAGGCTACAACACGCGCAGATCGCGTGCACACAGAATCATTCAGCGCAGAAATGTATTGTCAACACTGTTCTGTGATTTCTCAAAAAAAAAAAGCTTAGAAACTGAAAAGTTCAAGCATATATTTCTTAACTAAATCCTACAGCTTCACTACTAGTAGAGAGATGCTGCCAGGTAGAATTAATTCACACACGCAATCGCTCTCACTAATGCATCTTTACTGTGCTACTTATCTGTATCTGATTTAGAACGAGCAGAAATCTGTGAGAAATATAACGACCTAAAGACAAAAGAACTGATAAAAATAAGCTGTTATAGGAGCAATATC
Organism: Barbus barbus; assembly: GCF_936440315.1. Taxonomy (NCBI): domain Eukaryota; kingdom Metazoa; phylum Chordata; class Actinopteri; order Cypriniformes; family Cyprinidae; genus Barbus; species Barbus barbus. The sequence continues at coordinate 8,948,501 of NC_136715.1, forward strand.
CATGTGGGCAGTGCTGTGTCATATGCCATAGCTGTACACAAGGTGTTTGTCACCGCTCCAGACGTATTTGTTCATTAATGACATCATCAGCGACTAGTCGACTTCGACTCTACTTTCATCACATAAAAGTCAACTTTAAAAAAATCAGAAGCCGTTCAACCCCTAATGGAAAAGAGCAGAGCAAATATCCTGCTAACTTCACCACATGCGTTATGTGCGCAAAATATAGAATTGACATTATATTGGTCAAAATGAGCTAACAAAGTCATAATAGCTAATATAAAAATGTAATAACATTCCCTGTCTCAAAATCTTTCATGTTCAGCTGATGCAAAGCCAGAAAACAACATTAACCAATAATATTACAGGCTAACAAGTCCAACAATCCAATAAAATCTGAACTAATAAGTCTTGCCCTAAATCATTATGTGTTTCATTTGGAAAAACACAGTTGTCTTGAAACACTTTCTCTAAGGCTGCCAGACGTACACGTAGACAAGGCGTCTTTTTAATCACTCCCTATAATAATCCTGTTTGATTATTTGCGCTCGCACTGCCAACAACTCTCTCAGTCTTGCTTTCAGGAAGCATTAGGGAACGCAGTGAGTTGTTCTAGTCCTATTGCGACTCTGCCTCTAGGGCTGCCGAGGGCAATGTGACCTCACACAACAGCTCCTCTGCTTCTCTGTCTGCTAAAACACACACAGGCAGATAGACACAGACTCTCGAAAATATCATCTTATCAATCGTGATCTGGTCAGTTCAATATTTACAATATAGATCCTGAGAGCTGATACTCACTGGTCTTATAATTATGAGTGCACAACACACACACACACATTACCTCTGTTGCTGAAAGAGTGTGAAATGAACGTGTGCAGAAGTCGACTGAAACTCACTGGTAAAATGTATGTACTGTACATTGTGAGAGTGACATTAAAGAACTGTTGAAGTAATCTCTCTGGACTGAAGACTTTTTCTAGCCAGGGAGATGAAAGAGGTAATCAATAAACTATACCAAAATGTTAATTATGTCCATTTTTATATAGATGCTGGCTCTTTGTGTGTATATTTTGCAGTACCTCGACTAGCCTGGTCCACATGCTGTAGATCCTCCACAAACTTCATTACTTCAGGGTATTTCTCCTCACAGACCTCTGCCAGGAAATTCAGTAGAGTGGACTTCTGATCAGCCGATTTAGTGTCCTTCAGCTGGGAGCCAAAGAAAGATATAGAGATGCAGACAGACAGAAGAAAAAGGGCATTAGGGGGAACAATTGTTTAATATGATATCAACATTAAATCAGAATAGAAATTATTTTTATTTTTGTATTTTTTTTTTTTAAAGTGAGTCACGTCACTTAAAAAAAAAAAACATTTGGATGCTCAAAACATTACAGGAATAGAGAGAAATCAGAGCGAGAGATTCTTGAAGGAAGCCATCGGCGTCCACCGCCTTCACGTCTGACAAGTTAATTTGATAGTACACTGAAACTGCTGCTGGACTAGAAAAGCAAGACATTTTCATTGTCAGTTATGATTATCATTGTGGCACAACGATACAGGCCTTTGTAAAAGGCGGCGCAAAAAGCATTTGATTTATGTGGAGCGCGCAAACATTATTAAGCTCTTATGGGTGGGGGTGCCTGACGATTTAAGATGCTTGATTACCGTGGGGGGGGGGGGGGGGGGGGGGGGGTATAGATAAAGTATAGACGAAGTTCTAAATGAAAATGAGAGATGAAATTGGAGAAATCGACTTTCCATCTAGTCCATTTTAGTACTCAACACTATCTCGCACTTTGCCATTTCTTTTAAATGTATGTGTTCTGACAGAGGCTTTGAGCTGAATATACACACTAGGTTCAACTGGATTTGGTGTTGGGTGATATGGTCATTTTTCATATCGTCATAACGCCAGCCTGTGAGATCGCAGATACACGATATTATCGTGCATGGGTGGGTAGGTGCAAGAGAGAGACTCTCTGTACTTGCCATATGCTATTTCATAACTATTTGGTGATTTTAAACTGCGTGTGCGTGCGTGTGAGAGAGAGAGAGAGAGAGAGAGAGAGAGATTTTTTTTTATTTTTACATTCACTTTAATAAAACAATTGTTCTTCAACCATTTACATCACTTTACACACAAAAAAAAAAAAAAAAAAAGAGAGAGAGACTGGAAGCACCAATAACCGAAATAATATACTTTCAAACATACTGAAAACTAACATGTTAAATAGAAAATTATTTAAAACAGCTAGTTCATATATTCGGATACAGCAGCAGTCATACATCGCTATTAGGACCGCACGTCTTACTGTGACAAGTTTGCTGCATCGGCGTGGAAGTTATCAGTCTAAAATCAGTAAAGATGAATAAAAGATGTCTCTTTTTGCACTCTTGACATAGCCTAATTCGTAAATAATCAAATTATCATATAATCAAATCAAAGTTCAATTTTGATGTGGGCTTAGTTTCAGAGTCCATTTTCAAAACATTTGGTTGTGTGGAAAAAAATGTCAGTGAACATTCTTCAAGGGTTCTCCTTTTGAGTTTCACAGAAAACAAAGTCATTTGTGTTTGGAAAAGCATGACGGTGGGAAAATAATGACCGACATTTCATTTTTGAGTTATTCCTTTATAAAAAGTTTGAATGCGAGCATGTCCCATACAGTATTTTATCAGGTCTTCTAGGAGACTTGAGCAGAAAGGCATTTCATTATCCTGGAGAAAGTTACAAATGCAGTGATGGCTGTTCTCTGAATTTTAACACCACACAGAAGGAAGGAATGAAAGTAGTAATGAAAAAAATGGATGGCTAATAAGAAAGAATAGAGAGAGGTGGATCAACTCTGATAAAAACCAAAGCCAAGTCACCATGGAAACCTTAGTATGTTTCTCCTTAGTACCTCTGCATGGCTGCTGTGGTAATTAACCATACGAATGTTTGAGAAGCTTAATCCTCATTTGCGTGCGTGTGTGAAGTGCGACGCTGAGGTGAAATAGAGGGGCAATTTAATCATACTAGCCCAATAATAATAGGCCGCCTAATAATAATAATAATATTTTTATACATTAATAGGAGAATGAGCCTAATATTTTCTTGACTATCGACAAAGACATCAGCTTTCGGCGATATCCTTGCCTATCGTCGATACACGATACTATCATCTATCGGCACAAACCTACAGGATAATTGCAGTGTCAGAACATTTGGAAGCCGTGTAAAGCGTAAAACAGATGATGGGGGATGAAATTAGGTTTTGTTGCTCTGCCTGACAGGGCTTCTCAAAACAAAAAAAATAGAAAAAAGACCAGATTCTACAAATTGCTTGTGCTGATTTCATCTGTGAAGTATGAAAATGACAATACAAAAAGAAACCCAAAATATCTAATGTGATCCTGTGGTCCAACTCATTGATGTCTGTGAAAAATCATAAATATCGGTTCTCAATTGGAAAAGGTTTCCAGGAAAAAAAATAAAATAAACATTCATCAAGATTCTGACGTCTATGACATACTGAACCGTCCTCTGCTGATGAGATCAAACAGTGACGTGCGAGTCACTTGCTCAAAGTGAAGCGCTTTCAAATCCTTTGACAACTAAATATGCTCAATAACCCCACTGTGAGCAAAAGAAGAAGATACCGACAGGTTAAACTCAGAATAAAACAAACAAACAAACTATCAGTTCAACAGAGGCAGAGAGAGAACATTAGGACAGGCCCTCAGGCGAGGAACTTGAAAGGCAGAAAACGACATACTTTCTTTATTACTCCTGCCCATCAGGGACTCTATCACTATGTGCAGATGTAGAGATGTAGTCTCTCTCTCTGCAGTGAGGACAGATCACTCCATTAGTTCTGATGCATGAGGCCCTTAAGTGGGTATAAGGACACGTTCAAAGACGAGTGTTGATATGCAACAAATGAGCTGAAGATTTATAATTGTACAGTATATATTATCCGTCACCAGTTACTGTACACATAGGTCAGTATGAATGTGTGCATATATTTATTTCAGAATGCATTAAATTGATCAAAAGCAGCAGCAAAGACTTTGTGGTTCAAAGTATCATGTTTTCCACAGAATTATTGCACCAAAAATGTTAAAAAAAAACAGAAAATCATAAAATGTTAAGCATAATAAAAGTAGTCTGTATGACTTGCGCTCTTTATTCTCAGTTTTCCAATAGCTTTGTGTGAGGACCAGACCAAAATCAAGGAGTATTTTCAGATTATCTTCACATGATGTGTGGAAAAAAAAATGTCAGTGAACATTCTTCAAGGGTTCTCCTTTTGAGTTTCACAGAAAACAAAGTCATTTGTGTTTGGAAAAGCATGGCGGTGGGAAAATAATGACCGACATTTCATTGAGTTACTCCTTTATAAAAAGTTTGAATGTGAGCATGTCCCATACAGTCTTTTATCAGGTCTTCTAGGAGACTTGAGCAGAAAGGCATTTCATTATCCTGGAGAAAGTTACAAATGCAGTGATGGCTGTTCTCTGAATTTTTGCACCACACAGAAGGAAGGAGTGAAAGTAGTAATGAATAAAATGGATGGCTAATAAGAAAGAATAGAGAGAGGTGGATCAACTCTGATAAAAACCAAAGCCAAGTCACCATGGAAACCTTAGTATATCTGCATGGCTGCTGTGGTAATTAACCATACTCCCCTTCTGCACTTTTCCACTTAGCTAAATATGAAAATTTTACCCAAACATTTTTCATTAGAGGGCTTTACACTAGCCACCTCAATTCTAAGACGAAAGCTAAGGTGTTCTGTGTGTAACTTAGACATCATTTATTAGTGTGACATTAACACACCTGACTAAACAGAAACTAAGGACTGTCCTCTTAGCGACAAGCACATGTGTCTGCATTACGTCACTATGCCGAAACTTATCTCTAGAAACAGAAGAAGCAGCTATAAAGTGGTTTTTGGTCTCTGCACTTTGATAGATGCCAGAAGATACGGCTATTGTGGTCTTGAGTGCTTGATAGTGTTAAATCAAATGAGATCTTCTCGAACGCCAGTCGTTTTTAGCGAAAGGCACTTTAGATGGACCGGCCGATAGGGGTCAAGGTAACGGGAAATGTGCGGGAGGGGAGTGAAGGACGCAGAAGCACTCGTGCTTGATGGTGACTCAGCTTTGGCTCTTTCACAGACATCGAAGGAACATAAATTATCATCTTATCGGCTTATTCCCAAAAACAGAGAGCAGGAGGAGAGCATCTGATGAAAAATGCCCACAGTTAATTTGGGCGGGTGTGTTTCAAACATGGAGAGACCTGATAAACAGAGGCTAATAATTCACAAAATGAGTAAATATGGACAGCAAATCACATGAATGACTTTAGAGCTGGTTTTGCTGGATAAAATGATGTTCTTATGGACTACACTTACGCCGTTTCTAGGAATCCAGCCAAAAACAGCTTCTACACTGTAATTGATTCAGAAGGTTGAAAAAACTTGATTTAGAAATGTGTAGGCTTGCATCTGACTTGCTTTCATCCAAAAACAGCTCCATTGAACACGTTGGACCATATTTCAACCCATTTTACAGACTTCATAAATGTTTCCACTCACAAAATGTGGACAAAAAGTGTGCCGAATCTTAGATATATGGGCTCTTTCTCTCTGTACTTACCTTGCAGAGCGAGCTGAGGTTAAAGCCGAAGGACTGGGCGTTCCTCGAACCGGCGTTCATGAAGTTCCCTATGAGCAGAATGAGTTCCAGCAGCCTGCTGAAGGCTTTGCTCTTCTTCATCTCGTCGCAGGCTGCGTTCACAGCCATGATTTCCGGACGCAAGTTACTCACTTGCTCTTCAAACTGCAGCTTAAACAGGATGGAGTTGAGCCTGGGCCTCAGACGCTTCACGCTACTCATCTGGAAGAAGAGAAAATAAGCAGAAAGATGAATAAATTTAAATCTCTATGGAATAAAACCTAAGGACACTTGCAAACAAAATGGCAAGAGTTCAATTTTATAATTAAATTCTGCTAAAATCAGTGCATTCATATTAAACCATATTAAATCAATGTAAAGTATTTTTATTCCCCTGAAACTGCTCTTCCGTTATGAGTATATCTACATGTATGAGTGTAATTTAAAGCCAACAAACATGCATATGTGTGTTTGTGTGAGCAGTGTGCATTTAGGGGTTGGGGAGAGGAGGGAGTTGAGCAGGACACAATTTTCCCCTATAAAAGACAATTAGCTATCGCAAATTAAGGGTATAATTAAGATACTCAATACGGAGATATGATTAATATGTCTTATGATTAATATGAGCTGTTTTCCATAATCAGATATCATCTCTTGTACATGCACGCACACATCAATCAGTCTGCAAGTGTGTACAAATAAACTCGGGAAGCATTTCATCCTTGAAGACAAAAGACAATGGACCAAAAGCACAACAAACCCAAACTGAAACAAAGTGACTGATGGAAAGAAAGGAGAAAATGACAAGAGAAGGTAAAGTAAATAGGGCAAAGCCAGATGCCTAATTTATGTGTGTAAACATTCAGCAAACTTGTAGCAGGCATCTTCTGTGCGTGTCAGGCAGTGCTACGCTGCAATGGAACAGATTCCGATTCAAAGCTCTCCTAGCCATAAATGTTTGAGGGAGATTTGTACTCCCCCCACCACCACCCAAAAAATGGCAGGCACACTCCGCATATACAAGGAATTATTCATTAGAGCTTCTAAAAGACAACAAAGTAAGAATTATCAGGGAGGTTCAGTGGTTCAGTGATGCTGGAAATCACATAATAGCTCCTGCATATGAAACACTTTAGGGACTTCATGACACCAGACACATGGTGCAATGAAAAAAGACAGACCGTATATTTTAACAAAGGCATAAAAAGATGCTTTCAATAATGAATTAATGATGAGAAGCTGGCAAACATGTTGTCTTGTAGAATCTGAATTGAAAGCTACAAAAAAAACAACAGGAAAAAAATAATAATTTGCTAATGCTAAGTTACATTTTTAGAAATGGACTTGATCTTGATTCATCAGAATTTGATTGGATCATGCTAATTATGATACTATTGGTAATATTTTCCCCACCCACACAGCCTTCGTTCCCTCAGTAGAAAGTTTCAGTTTCAGAAGCAAAGAACATATTGAGACAGAACATTACAACATGTTGTCTTCTTTATAAAAACTATGAACTAATGAACTGCATATAAAAAGACCTGGGAAATAAAGAAAGTAAACAGTAAATAAATAGGGTCAATTTTGACATGATCCCTTTTCATTTAGAGTGGTGTCTTCATTAGTGAATATTCTCTTTGATCAGTGCTGGGAGCCTTTTCACCGCCTAGTTCAAAGTAATACATTATTTCTGAACAAAGCAATGATGCATATTGAGGGTGTTTTTCCCACTGTGGTCATAGCTGGCCCTGTGAACAATTCTCCTTGTGTCTTTTACTTGTCAAGAGTGTTATTTAATTTGCCTACTAACAATGTCTATTTACATGCATCTCAGACAAAATGCCATTGCTTTTTTTCTCTGAACCAAAATGTGTCATTTCTCATTTTAGGGATGCACTGATCCGCTCCGATACTGCCATTTTCTGCGGATCGGGTATCGGTTAGACAAGACTGATTCAAATCCGATATTGTGCGTACCCTATTCTGTGTTATCGTTAGGCCCCACAAACGGCACAAAATCATTATAAAGCACCATGAAGTTTTCGTGCACTATATTTCAAGTGTTCTGAAGATGTTCCATTGCGTAATGTGAGGTGTACAGATGAATATTTAAAGTGTTAAACTCAAGTTCAAAACTTTGAAACGTAACTTTATAATAGCCTGTGTTAATGCTATTGAGTAGGCTAATATGGCCAAAGAAGATATTTTTGTTTTAGAAATAAATGTTCATTCAAAAGCAGCCCACGATCAACGTATTATTTTACCGTTACCCCTTACAGCTCCTCCGACGAGGTTTTGTAACGTCCTCCACGCTGTGATAACTCACAAAAGACTATTTTTAGCCAAGTAGCGCGGACAGCCACTTCAGAAACATGCCGCGGCGTGGCTGGTATAAACACAAGCACTGATCAGCTCCGGTTCCCATGGAACGTGTGCAGTGATGCGCAAATCAGCTCTATAGTCACTGAATCTGCTGTTAAATACTGAAATATCCATTCAATCATCATGCAAAACATACACGACAAATAACTAATTTTTAATTGTTTCTCAAAACATTTTCACACCGGCAATGACATGACTGCGGCCCCAAATCATTTATGTCCCCACGCATCATGTATGTCCTCACATATTGGCGTCATCAAATTGCGATCGGCCAAACATACGAGTACCGATCGATTCATAAAATGTGATTATCAGCCGATACTGATCTCCGGCCGATTGATCGGAGCATCCCTAATACATACATATATACACATATATATATATATATATCTCTCATATACACATACATACAGTGCCCTCCAAAAGTATTGGAACAGTAAAGACAAAATTGCTCTGTTGGCTGTGGAGTCAAGACATTTACAAATATGATTAAAAGATGAATATGAGACAAAACTACAGAATGTCATATTTTATTATTAGCCGTTTCAACACATACATGTTTTACCTGCTAAGATGATCAGCACTTTTAGAGTTTCATCCCTCTATCTGATGTGAGCATAAGTATTGGAACAGTTGCCTCACAGGTCTTTCTAAGTGATCAGCTGTGTCCTGTTGCATTAATTCTTCAGATATTAAAAGCAGGGAATGTGTCGTATCAGTTATATCCATTATTTTTCCATTCTGAATCCTGCAATCGATGATGACACACACAAACCAGGATGAATATGAGGGAGCCGACTTTGAGAGAAAAGCAAGCAATTTGGATGCTAAAAGAAAAGAGGAAGTCAATTAGAGCTCTAGCAAAAACAAAGGGCATGGAGAAATCGAGTTTGGAAACCACCAGCAACTAACAACTACCTGATCGGCTGAGAAGACAACAGTAGTTGATGACAGACAAATCATAAAAGCTGTGAAAATGAACCCTAAAAGACATGTCTGTAAAATCAGCAACAACTTCCAGAAAGCTGGGGTGATGCTCTGACAATATACTGTCCTCAGGAGACTTTGACACAGAATTACAGATGCTACACAGCAAGATGCAAACCTGACCAGCACCAATAATAGAAAGGCAAGATTAGAGTTTGCAAAAAAGCACAAAGTTGAGCCAGAAGAGTTTTGGAACTGTGTTTATGGACCGATGAGACAAAGATGAACCTTTATCTAAGTGATGGGAAAGCAAAAATGAGGAGAAAAAAAGGGAACTGCAATTATCCCAAACATACAGCCTCATCTGTAAAGCATGGTGGAGGTGTTGTCATGGCATGGGCATGCACGGCTGCTTCTGGAACAGGCCCTCTCAACTTTACTGATGACTTAATGAATGATGACAGTAGCAGAATGAATTTGGAAGGGTACAAAACCATCTTGCCTACCAATATTCAAGAAAATGCCACCAGATTCATTGGGAAGTGCTTCATATTGCATCAGGACAATGACCCAAAACACCCTGCCAGTTCAGTCAAGGAATTTATAAGGGCAAAGAAACTGAAATTGCCCAAGTCAATCTCCAGATTTAAATCTGATTGAATATGAATTTCACCAGCTGAAGAGGAGAGTAAAGGCAGAAACTCCCCAAAACAAGCAACAATTGGAGTTGGCTGCATTAAATGCTGGGAAAAGTATTTCAAAGGATGAGACCAAGAGTCTGGTGATGTCTATGGGTCACAGACTCACTGCTGTGATTGTGCGCAAGGGATCTGCAACTAAATAATAGCTTTTAATCTTTTATATCTGCCTTATGTTCAACTGTCCCAATACTTATGCTCACATCAATGAGTGGGATGAACTCTAAAAGTGCTGTTCTTTTTATTTGGTAAAACGTGTGTGTTGAAATGGCTAATAATAAAATGTGGCATTCTGTAGTTTTGTCTCATATTCATCTTTTAATCATATTTGCAAATGTCTTGACTCCACAGCCAACAATTTTGCTTTACTGTTCCAATACTTATGGAGGGGAGTGTATATATATATATATTAGGGCCGGGACTCGATTAAAAAAATTAATCTAATTAATTAGAGGCTTTGTAATTAATTAATCGAAATTAATCGCATTTTAATCGCATATAAATATTTGACCTGAGAACAGTGAGAAGTAAGTTTTTTTATATGGATTTTTACATTTCCCATCCACAGGGCCAAGCAAAGCGGTCTCATCAGCTTCTTTGTCCATGTTCACTATGGTTTGATTTTGGCTGTTTCTCAATATGCGTTCTTCAGCGATCTTGCGTCCTTGTGTTCTCGTTCTACGTCATCATTAACCGTCGAAGTTCAGTTCCAATTCTCAAGAACGCAAGTACAGAGGATGCATGAAAGTGCCCGGATATGTTCTTGAAACTGAGGATGCATCGAGTGCAGACTTGTACGGAAGTTCTAAGTGGCCATGCATTATTATAATTTTTCTGTCTTGTTTTGTCGTTATCACGACTTAATTTTCTTGTGATCTTGACATAACGAAAGTTGTTTTGTCGTTATCACGACTTAATTTTCTCGTGATCTCGACATAACGAAAGTTGTTATGTGGTTATCTGGACATAACGAAAGTTGTTGATCTCAACCTAAAAACCGTTTTCTCATGACGTAATTGTAGCTATCGTGAGAAAATCAGGGTCGCTATATTGTCTTCGACGATAAAGTTGCAGACCCCACAGCCTCCTTCTCAAGTGTCGAACACTTATGTGTAAGTCGTCAATCACTGACAGACACAGAGCTAAAATGTCCGAGTATGAATATGCATGCATGACAAGTATTCTATCATGGATCAATGTAGTCGGTCACACACACAACACCTTCAATATTTGGGATGGTACTTATACCATATTTTTATTTTTATTATTTCAGTTTGAGTGAGTCCCTGATCAAAGTAAAAGCGAATACGATCATCCATGATGCTGCGATGATGCTGCTTCTATAGCATTTTCTCATGCCGAATACACAGAGAAAATTAAGTCGTGATAACGACAAAACAACTTTCGTTATGTCGAGATCACGAGAAAATTAAGTCGTGATCACAAGAAAACAAGACAGAAAAATTATAATAATGCATGGCCGCTTAGAACTTCCGTAGACTTGAGAGAATCGAGCCGTTAGAAATCCCAGAAAACGCTGTGGGTGGCCGGTGTACGTAAGCCTGTAAGCTTTAAAGTCGCTCTCACAAATACTTAACGGCTCTTCAAGTTGAAAGTAAACATTTATCGTTTTGTTTTGGTTAATTTTAATAAAGTTATAAGACCCGGAGAAAGTCTGCATTTTTATTGGCATATTAAAATGAATCTTAACAGTAAAACATATAACGCTGTAAAATAAAACAATACAATTATATGAAAGTAATATCTATAATAGTATGAAATGTTTTAATAAGTTATGACATTTTGTAATATTGTTCATTGGCCGCTGCTTATGCTGAGACTATGCGGTCAGTTAAGCAGGAACGCAGTAAGTTACATCTCAGTTCTCATAAGTGTGCGTTCTGTGTTCTCGTGTCCTTCCGAGTTCGTTCTTCCAAGGAAGCTTGGCAAGACCGGTCTCCACGAGAACGCAAGTCCGTTCTTTAGTCTGAACGCTAGTTGGTGCTCCAGTATAATCGGTCCGCCGAAACTCATCCAGTGAGAAACGTTCCGCGGTGCAAAAATAAGTGCGATTAAAATGCGTTAAAAAAATTTAACGCGTTATTTTTGTGTAATTAATTAATCTAAATTAACGCGTTAAAGTCCCGGCCCTAATATATATATATAGGGGTTGTGATATTAACCGTCTGAATGCACATTACACAGTACGACATTCAAATCAACCTTTAAATTGTAAATTCAACTGTACCTGCAGACGGGAGTGGAGGTAACACTGTGGTGCCTGCCACTCGGCATGTGACAGTATTCAGAGGGGAACAACTTTTCAAGTGTTTAAAGTATTATTCTTTATCAGGAAGCTAAATCATCATTTCACACAACCACCCAGAGTGCATAAGCGTTTCAGTGTGTGTGTGTGTGTGTTTCCCAGTAGACCCTGAACACACGCTACATCTCTAGCGTATATGGCCTGCTGGAAGACTCAATGGGGAACGGGACACACACACCTGCTTCATCTTTGTGCCTCTATTGTCTGGCTGACTTGGTTTGCCTGATTTAAACTTTTTCTTTCTGTGCAACTTGAACTAAGACCTGCTCAAAAAAATGGGGGGGGGGGGGGGGGGGGGGGCTGCTGCTACGGCAACAGAAGATTTCTCTTCTCCTGGAGTTCCTGGAGTAAAAGATGTAATTATTTACGCTCAACTTCACCTGACTAAAGCGAAACAGTTTATCAGGAGCTAAAAATACCACATGCAGCCATTAAAAACATTTATTCAGAGAAACAAAACAGATGGCTGAAATAGAGGTATCACATACACGACAAGCACACGCTTACACACCATCACCCTATATGATTTTAACCTGTTAACTGTGGGTTCCACTTTTTGGGTATAGGCCTGAAAATGACATTTCCAACTTAAATTGTTATACATTTTGAATGGTTTAGAGCAGATACTTAAGGTCTCTTTTTAAAGAAGACACTTAGCAGATTATTGTAGAGGTGAAAAATGGTATAAAAATTATATTACAAAAAAGTTATGGAAGTTTAAGTTTATGAAAATATAAAATGTAAGCATACATAGACGTAGACATCACATTCAGAAGTATTAATGGTGGTATGGCAGTATTTGATTTCAATTCATCCTCTAAAAAACACATAAAAGACATGCAACAAGAACCCTGGATGTACGATATAGTTCACGCTGCATCAAAAATTGAGAACCTATTGTTTTTTCTTTATATTCGAAACACTTTTAGACCTTTTTTCTCAAAAAATAGAATTAATTTTATCTTTTGAACACTTGACATGAACATGAATGGAGATTGTTCATGATTTTTCATGATTTTATATATGTATCACTATTTCAAAGTAAAGGTCAGAACTCTCTCTCTGACTGATGAGTACTCTTCTTACAAATTAACAAATTACAGTTGCCCTGTAAAATATTTAAAAAAATCAGTCACCAAATATGAAAACTATAGTCTTTAAGCTTTCAAACGATATATAGTTTGTCAAGATTGCTTTAGGTTCAGACTAAGATATTACTGTCAGTGGTCTCAAACTCAATTCCTGGAGGGCCGCAGCTCTGCACAGTTTAGCTCCAACTCACACCTGCTTGGAAGTTTCTAGTGATCCTGAAGACCTTGATTAGCTGGATCAGGTGTGTTTGATTAGGGTTGGAGCTAAACTGTGCAGAGCTGTGGCCCTCCAGGAATTGAGTTTGAGACCAATGGTTTAAATCATGTAATGGCAAGTGGGCCCACCGGTGGGCCCGTGACAGTTAACAGGTTTAAGGTCCCAACAGGCGCATGCTATATTTTATGGTTCACTTAGCAGGCAGCAAACAAAGGGTTCAAAGTTCTGGCTCCAGAAAAGAACAAAGAGTGCAAAACTGCTTGCAGTGGCACTACGGGAGATTAAGAATTCCCTTTGAACTGGATATTTCTCTGAACTGCAAATGCATCATTTCCTGCTGCCCACGCATGCATAAACCACAGTTCCATATGCCTCATTATATAATAAACACCCCAAACACAGCGACAGGCCACACTGTTGCATGAAGCGATCCCCTTGTGCCTTTCTTTCACTTCCGCTTAATTTCTCAAAAAAGCAAGACCCCTTTCTCTCATTCCAGCATCTTAAAAAGTCAAGTGTAATGAGCCTAAGACAATGGGGGTGAACAAACCTGTTAAAAGCTTGATGAGCATATGTTTGCAAATACCGATAATTAATTTGTGAATCTCTAGCAGGGTCAGCTGCTGAACTGTGCCATTGACGATTGAGCCGACTGTATGATCGATTATTCAGCGGTGAGCAGCATGTACTTAAACTATGACAAATCCAAATGGGAGCAAAAGACACAGTAATCTAAACCTAAACTTTGCACATTTTCTCGACAGAGTTGAGAAAAGCTCTGAAATTGATCTCACACTTTCAGAGATGGGTTGTAAAAACAATCAAAAATGAGAAAAGCCTTCATTAACATCTCAAATGACATCTTTTGAACATATCATAGCAGAAAAATGAGTATTAAAATTCAACACTATCCCACAGTTATATTTAAAATACAACACAGAGGATTGTAAAGCTGTTATGAGTATCAATTGGTGCTAGAAATTTACCCATGGAGGAAATACTATGTCAGTTCCAGTGTGCTTGAGAAAAGCTTTGTTTCCCCCCCAAAAGTGTAAACATTGGCACCTTTAAAACATTTCTCTGACAACAACTTGGTACAAGTTAGACTAACAAATTTTGTGAATATTAATGTATTATTTAAAATCTTATTCACTAAGGGCCTGAGTAAGAGCTGATTTATTAACTACAGAGTAAAGACAGCTGGGTTAAAACTGTGTTAACGTGTCGGCTTTACATATACATTTTCCATTAGAGAATTACAGTATTTCTTTCTCTATTCAGAGACACAATACACATCTTGAGTTGTACAATATGTAGTTGTTTCATTTGTGGCAAGATGATATCAGTTTCAATTTAAGAGATTATATCTTTTGTAGAGGGACAAACACAACATCGACCTGAGAAAAGTTTCAATAAAAAATGACTGATGACTTCTAACTGGACATGTCACAAGACTGAACATTAAATTCATATGAAGCGCATTTGAGAAGTAGTGTGTGTGTGCATTGAAAATTACCACTACTCCAAACTGCTCCGGTTCAGAGAGGTTGGCATATTCACTCTTGTACTTGACCAGTGCGTTCAGCTGCTCCTGTTCAGGCAGGTACTTCACAAGATTCTGGAGGGGAGAACAAGACAAAGAACTTGTGTTAAAACGAATGTGTGCTAGATTCATTTAATTAGCAGTTCAACTTTAACCTGCAAACTAATAGTTGCTGGTTTAGTTCTAGTGTTTAGCCTAAAACTAAATCAACTCTTTGGCAATTAATGACACACTAGACTAATTGAAGGGACGATATATCTCCCTGGAGAATTCTGAGGCTGAGCATCTTGCTCAAGGGCAAAGCGGCACTTCAGCAGACCTGTGATCTCAGTTACCTTCCAGTTCATGGGTTGGCCCAGGCTGGAAATGAACCTACAAACCTGTACATTAGCAGGTCTAACACTAAAAACGCCATTATAAAACAAGATTTTTATTCATCACATACACAATTATACAGAGTATAACCAGCAGTGAAATGTAAGTAATAAATGTAAGTTCACCCCCATTGTGAAATGTAGTAATAATAAAAATATAAATAAAATTTTGTTTGCAATAACTATTGTTATACAGTGTATTTTATTTAAAATAATAATAATGTCGCAGACGCCAGCTTTTTCTTTTTTCAGACTATTATTCCACCTAGTCAGAGGATATTAAACACGTTTGATATTTTCAGCATTTTAGAAAACTTAGTTTCATTTGTTGCACATCTCCTAGCAACGAGACATTTCTGTGTTAGTTTGTTGTGTTCAGAATGACTTGAAAATCAGATAGTGAGTGATCTTCAGCCATTTTAGTGTATGATACCTAGTTTTTCCTAACTATTTAGAAAGTCGCAAGTGTATGATGCCTAGTGTTATGAAATATGCTCAAGTTTAAAAAGTTGTGCAGCGTATTCCAGCCTTTACACTGATATTTGGCCAAATTCTAGAGTTACAGAACTTGCACCCAAGATTCCACATTAGAAGTAACTGATGTTCCATTGCACATATATAAAAAAAAAAAGCTGGAAATGAGTTGAAAGGAATTCACACCATTAGGCTAACACAGCTTCATCGTAATATGTAGTTTTATCTCAAATGCATTGGTAGGACCATGATGTTTTGTTATCCATTTCAGCATCTCTTTTCCCCAATCAGCTGCTGTCAATCTCCACTAAGTATATCGTATAAAAAGCAAATGCTAAGAAAAGATACATAAAAGAAAATGTTTTGGCAGCAATTTAATCCTTTTTATGCATGAAATCATGTGAACATATCTATCCTCAGCGTGTGTTCTCTCAACCTCTCGTGTACCCTTGTCACTCTCCATGAGATCATTAAATCGTAGATATATATAGATCTCCAGCAATTCTCATTTATTAGTGTACTGTGATCTTGTTATTTTTCTAAGTCATATCCGTAATTCATAGGTATTGGCATAAAGTACTAAATGCATTTTAATTAACTGCTTATCTGTGGGGGTTCAAATAGGTCAGAGTCAGGAAGCAACTCTCAAGCCTCTTACTTCAAAAGGAAAAGTTTTAAAGCTTCATATAACCATATATGAACTGGATTAGTTCTCCAAATGTCCACTTCATTAGTGCACATGAACATGAGCCAAATAGTTGGATGGCCACTTTTGCCTATGTCAACTCCAAAATGAAATATAAAGTATAGATGCAGATTCCCAACTTAATGACTGAAGTCATTAAGATAAATGTGAGGCTGCTTTTAAGTGGTAAGCAGTATAAAATAACAAAGCCCTGTTATGGATCTGAAGTAGTAGATATTTTAAAACTATAATAGTGAATGAGAACCTGCTATGCACTGAGCTACTGAAGAATACATAAAACTGAGCCTCACATCAGTGCTGAATGATAAAAAGCAGAGGGAAATCAAAGAGAGAGAATTTTTAATGTTTCTATTAAACAAAAATTAAATATACAATAGTATATGCAATGGTAAAAAAGTGTCAAGCAGAAGATTCTGCTATGCTGCTGTACAGTATTTCTATGACGGGCTTGATGAAAATCCAAAACCATGAGAAACAATAGTGTACTGATGCAGTCGGATGATTCTAGTGTAGAACATCTCCATTATAACAGCAGAAATTTTTTTCTGATGTGCATGTGCATGAGACGTGTTTGTAAAGCTATTCATAATTACAAAGTATCAGTTATACAAGCACCCTATAACACAGATGTGGAAACCGTTTACTGTGCTGCTGAAAAATGTACCCTGAATTGCTCACATTTGTGGCTGTCCTCTCTGAACATGGGCATGCTTGAAAGGTCATGAATGGTGATGAGAGGTGATGTTACCTGAATCATGGGCTCAGTCAGCTGATCCTCGTCCACCTCTAAAATCATTCTCCTGATCTCCTCATAGGGCACACGGAACGACCCTAGGAAAATGGCTAAGGTAGAGAGAGAGAGAGAGAGAGAGAGATTACATCAAAAACTCCCTGCAGTAATTCATCAACAGGTCTCACACACTCTTTTTCTTGTGTGCATGTGTGTATGTCCACTGCATGGAGATAATATCTGATAAAAAGAATGAGCTTGACGTCGTTTGCATTTGAAACTCACTTCAACTAGTCGAGACGAGGGCCAGATGAGGCAGTATCAAGATAACATTCATATATCAAGACAACAGAGTTTTCACCTCTGCCTGCATTTGTCACAAATACTCACAATTCCTGAGCTAAAATCCGATTTCAGAAGAATGGCAATAAAGGAAAGGTGAGAGGAGGAGTACGTGAATGACAGAAGAGCAAAAAAGGGTGAGGGACAGTGAGCTGACTGGTGGGGTGTTCAGCTGGGACAGGAACATTTAATTTCTCCCTTTCTCTTTTATTACAGAACTTTGCTTATTGCCACAGAGACACTCGGACAAATTAATTAGTGTGAATACATGCAAATGAAAAACTGAGAAAAAGCAAACAAGAGAAGAGAAAAACAGTTTAAATGTTTAAAAAAAAGATGGAGAAATAGAGCGATAGAGAGAGCACACCTTGTATAACAGCACAAGACAGGTGTTATTGTGTACCTCAAGGTTCTGAGAAAGAAAAAGGAAGGACGGACGCAAGCAAAAAAGGACACCTGAAAACATTCTGTACAGTCAGAGCAGTAGGAACATAACTTTTTAATACTGTTTCCAAAACATCAAAACCATCAAAAAAAAAAAATGAAGGGGAAAAGACAAGTCTAAAAGCTTCCCATTTATTTCTGCTCACCTGCACTGTTTGTCATTGTTGCACATGCTATACTTTTTGCATCTTGCTCTATTTTGTGTGTGTCTTTTGCTATGACTGTTATGTTTTTGAGACAGAAGCTCAAGTTTGTTGCCCCCTTTGCCCTAGCTTGGGGGAAGTCGTGGCCTAATGGTTAGAGTCGGACTCGTAATCCAAAGGTTGCGGGTTCGAGTCCCCGGCCGGCAGGGATTGTAGGTGGGGGGAGTGAATGTACAGCGCTCTCTCCACCCTCAATACCACGACTGAGGTGCCCTTGAGCAAGGCACCGAACCCCCAATTGCTCCCCGGGCGCTGCAGCATGGCTGCCCACTGCTCCGGGTGTGTGTTCACGGTGTGTGTGTGTGTGTGTGCGCATTTGTTCACTACTCACTGCTGTGTGTGTGCACTTGGATGGGTTAAACGCAGAGCACCAATTTCGAGTATGGGTCACCATACTTGACAATACGCCACGACTTTACTTTTTTTACTTTACTAATGTTTAAATTGATTGAAAAATAATGATAAAAAAACAGCAAATCAAACAAAACAAAAAAAGTTGAAAAAAAAAGTTTAATACTCACAGAGGTTCTGTGCTATCTTGGGGTCCAGCACTTTCAGTTCTTTGGCTCTCTTTTTGATGAATTTCTTCTCCAGTTCCTCCTCTTCTCGTCGAGCTGAAAATCATCAACCCAATGTATTACCACAGCCAAGTACATGTATGCAGAAAACAAAAAATACCAGTGTGAACAAGCAGATTCACACACAGACAGTCACAAGACTGACACCGTGCTTGAAGCATATTAATGGGCTACTACACCATTACTGTCAATCACATGTGGGAAAGAAACTAGCATTTCATCTTAAACACCACTGAACAGAAAACACTGAATAATTAAAGAGCAAAGCCTTAAGGAAAATGCATTTAATGAGGACCTGTGGGTTTCTGTGATATGTTAACCTCTCGGGGTCAGATGATGAGACGGATGGCATTGTGTAAACATGTTTGTATGTTGACGAGACAGGAGGAGAGTGATGTAATGCGTGCTGAATGGAAAATTGCACTTTCAAACATCCATAATGCTAAAGAACTGCTTCAATTTGAACATGTCCATGATAGCCAAAAACATTGTGTAGCTTAAATGTAAACTTGTCTATGATGCCCAAAAACGCTAAGTACATGGATTCAATTTGAACATGTCTATGGTGTCCCAAAACACTTTCTAGGTAGGTAGCTTCAACTGAGCTCATCTATGACACCCAAAATTGCTTTCTAGGTAGGTAACTTGAGTTTAAACATGTCTATGATAACCAAAAACACTTTCTAGGTAGGTAGCTTCAATTTAAATTAGCCTATGATGCCCCAAAACTCTAAGTAGTTCAAATTCATTTGAACTTGACATTGATGTCCAAAAATTCTGTTCAGGTAGGTAGTTTCAATTTGAACATGCCCAAAAATACTGTCTAGGTAGCTCATTAGGTTTTGAGGCAGAGCCAATGAGTGTGTAATGGTCATGCTGAGAGAGTAAAGGGATTGGTCTTTGGCAAGACAGCTGTGAAGAATGAGATTAGAGCCACATAGCTGTGATGACTGTAGTAAATGGGGTCACACTCTCTCTGTCCTGTGTGCACACGGAGAAAATTTCAACTATGCATTTAGCTTGCTATGCATGGAGATTTTAGGAAGGGAACTAAATATTTTGATATCATCTTTGTCTTTCGTGTGGCTTTTAAAACAAACAAAACAAAGGAGGCAATGCAGAGGTCACTGACTAACAGGTTAAATAGCTCCCTTTTCAGATCTCAGAGGAGAGATAGTGAGT
The DNA here is from genome assembly GCF_936440315.1 of Barbus barbus. Lineage (NCBI taxonomy): Eukaryota > Metazoa > Chordata > Actinopteri > Cypriniformes > Cyprinidae > Barbus > Barbus barbus. Next base: position 8,968,388 of record NC_136715.1, read on the forward strand.
GATGAATAAAAAAAAAGAGAAAAGAGATGAGGAGAGGAGCAGATGGAAAGCAGGGGGTTTCAATACAAGTTTAATTATTTAAGACACCAGATTAAGAGAAGTAAATGCAGGTCTCCGGAGAGAAGTGCATAATTGTCTCATGCACTAATTAACACGCTGTCTGGATAGCAACTTGAAAAACACAGGAGCGGGGTTAATCTACAGGAAAAGAGCCCTATTCACACAACCAGCTAACCCAGATGCATAGCTAAACCACAACAGCATGAGCCTTTTACATCCACACAGAGATGACAGTGACTATAAAAGAAAGTCAAAGTGACTAAACAACACCCTACAAGCTCCACAGGTTATTCAGCCACTAGCTATGTTCCAACCTAGTGAGCTGCCTACCTAGACTGCATTGCAAAGCACTATTGGCACACCTGCGACAGGCCAAAAGTGACACATCTAAGGCAACAGTGCATCTACTAGCAGAAAAGGCAATTCCAGAATGTTCAGAAAGTTTGAGGCTGGTAAGATTTGTGAAAGATATATATATATATATATATTTTTTTTTTTTATACTCTTATGCTCACCAAAAGTACCGTTATTTGCTCAAAATTTAAAAAGAATGAATGAAAGAAAAACTAAATAAACACTGAAATATTATCACCCCTTTCCAATTTGATATTTTAAAACGTAATTTATTCCTGTGAGTGAAAAGCTGAATTTTCAGCATCAATTACTTCAGTTTTCAGTGCCACATGATCAGTCAAATCATTCTAACATGTTGATTTGATACTAAAGAAACATTTCACATTAATATCAATGTTGAAAACAGTTCTGCTTTTATGGAAACTGTGATTTTTTATTTATTTTTCAGGATTCTTTGATTAATAAAATGATCAGCATTTATTTGTTATTTTCTTTGTAAATTTTTAAATGTCTTTACTGTCACTTTTGATCAATTTAATATTTTCTTACTGAACAACAGTTGTAATTTATTAAAAAAAACAACTAGAAAATGTACCAACCCCAAACATTTGAACAGCATTTTCAACTGGTAAAATTAAAATTTAATTTTAGTTAGGATGCCATCTTAGAAGGCATTTTTCTATGTGGGGAAGTAGACAGCAAGGCAGCTCACCAAGTTTCAGAGCCCTATCGAGTATTGAGTACTGTTTCTGGTTGTTTTTTTTCTTAAATACCCAATGGATGGTGTCAGCATGGGGGAGGGGCCACATGCAGAAAAACTCACTCTCTACACATCCACACACTTACTGTACTTGAGTGGCTCTTCCACAGGTTCACTCTCCTCAGACACTTTATTGAGCAGAGAAAGAATGGAGAAGATAGAAAACAGAACAAGAATGCAAATAACAGAATCAGAGACAGCAGCGAACAGAAAAAGACAGTGAGAGCCAGAAAAAACAAAAGAAAATGAGACCGAAACAGAAAAATGAGCCTGAAGACCAAGAGAAAGTAGAGACGTGATTTCTCATTAAATTCCACAATTAATTGTTAATTATGCTAAAACTCTGGAGCAGACAAATTTGATTAGGCGAATTGTAGGATGGCTAAAACTTGAGAAAGTAAAACCCTAAAGAACTAATTGTAATCATTTGGCAAGATGGAGGAAGATCATTAAAGATTCATGTTCTTCATGTAATTGGAACAAATTGGTTGATTTATCCTGTATACAGTATCTCATGCAGATCTCTAAGACCAATTCAAACACTGACAGATGTGGCACATGCACAGCATGCACTTTTCCGATCATTTCAGGCCTGTGATGTACAGATATAGGGCACTCAGTGAATGTGAACTCTAAAAACACAAGAGTCTGTGAACAGCTGGAACATCGATCTGAAAGCACGGCCCTCTCACTGCCCCTCCAGCTACCCATTCCATTCATATCACCCCTCTTCTAAAGAAGAGGAAAGCAACTGTGTGTGGGATAAAAATCTGCAGTATTGATCTGTTAATCATGACTAACAGCTGTGCCATCAAAACAATGCCCATTCATTACACACACAGCACATACACACTAAACACGTATGCAAGTCAGATGATGCATGATTCACGGCGCCGTCTCTCAGAAGCACACAAAACCAAAGCATGTAATGGCCTTCACTACTTGAGTGCATGGCTAATAAATTTATGATATTATGGCCTCTTTGAAGCATCTAAGGATTGTGTTTTCCTTGCCTTTGAATGGGAAAGCACATTGTAAAGAATTTATTTCTTAAAGGAATAATTCAATAGATTCAGCAACTAAATCTATTATCCACTGGCTTTTGAATTATTGCAGAAAATAACCTCTGTATCCAACAAAAGTGTATGATTCTAACATCTTTTGTTCATCTAGATCAGTGGTTCCCAAGCTTTTTTCATGACCTCAATACTGTGGTAAATGCGCAACTATATGGTTTCTAGGTATGGTTCCTATTTATATGTAAAATAGTAGTCTAAATACATTTATTATAAATGCACAAACGCTAGCCCCACATTTCTGCCATAATACCATGGTGCAGTTTGTGTTACTACAGTAAATCCATGGTAAACTCCATGGATGGCGATTTGCAGATTGAAAAGCCTTCTGGACCGTATCGTTGCACACAGTGTTCTGCTGTTTGTCAGCGCTGTTTTATCTGGAACTTGGCTTTGAGGAAAATTATATCACTATATAATTATAGTTATCGTTTTATCATCCATCCCTACGTCAAAGTATATCTGCTCCCGCACCCCCGCTGTGAACTCTGGTTGGGAATCACTGATCTAGATAATCTTCACAAATGAACACATTGTATGATGATAAAAAGCAGAAGATAACCTATTCACATGACTACAGCATCACCACAACTAAGCTTTCCGACAACGCATTCTCTATTTGAAATCTACACATTTGAGTTAGAACAGTATAAACACAAAGAGGCTGCAAAAGCAGTCTAAGTGAGCAGGTGTGATATGTCGTTTGGTCGATTCGGTGTATCATCTGTGCTCATAAATCTATAGATTCAGCTACACCAAACTGAACTATATATTGCCTCACTTCCAAGCACAGCTGATTATTATTAAACAAACAAATACATTTTGACGTAGACAAAGAACAGTGCTTTAAAGGACTTTCAGACAGGTAATTTTTCACATGCTATGTACTACACTGTCACCATATTAAAGGGCACATTAAAGGCCAAGCAAAAGTCACTAAACCTCCTTAAAAGCTTTTTGAAAGAGCACTTGGATTTGCAGTTTGCCTGCTGAGCGAAGTTGCAGCGAGAATGCCAGTCTTGCCGATCTAAGCCAATTCTGTGATTCCTGCCACATTGTTGTAGAGAGAAGTCGTTAACCCCATCAATTAACATTTAGATCGCTAATGAAAGGGCAACTGACATGAAATGGTCTAACATGGTGTCTCCAAATGTCACAAAGACTATATACATCTAATGAAGGCCTGGCAGTGATGCAGATTAGAGGGTCAATACCGAAGTATCTCGCACAGAAATAGAAGCCGTGTGCTAGAAACTGAGCTGCTGGTGAACTGATGAAATGTGTATTACTGTGTACTGTTCACAACATACAAGACATTTACAAGTATTTAGTATATACTGTTCAGTATGCCATAAGCAGCACTCTCGAGTGTTTTGGTATGGTTGGGTTTGGGAAATTAACCTCCTAGACAAACTTCCCTCCCTCTTTCCCTCTTCCCTCCCTCTTACCCTCTTACCAAATCAGGCACACAATAACCTTCTCAATAAATAGCATAACAATCTGCTTTTGGACAGAAGTGAAGAAGGACGAGACTGATGATGATCTAGAAAAATTACATTTTATCATCTTCCCCACCCCCCAAATCTCCCCCTCTCTCTGCATGTCTCTGAGAGTTTTGTTAAAGAGAATGGGAGATGAAATAAACAGGGATTGAAAGGGAATGAGGGATGGGCTGTCAGGCCCATGAGACAGCCCCCAGTGTTCCAGCCCGTCTGATCAAGGGCTGCTTAATCATACCACAACATTACTGCAATGTTACCGCCGCGTCGATACTGTGATGCCAAGCTAAAGCGCTCATTTCACCAACATCAATCTTTGTCTTTTTCCACAGTCAGCATACGGGCGAAAACATTTGTAAATCAA
>NC_136715.1:8977500-9145000 GCF_936440315.1 Barbus barbus
CAGTTCACTCCTTGTGAAGCTCTCCCAAGTGTTTGAATCAGCTTTGCTTGACAGTATTCTCAAGCTTGCGGTCATCTCTGTTGCTTGTGCACCTTTTCCTACCCAAATTCTTCCTTCCAGTCAACTTTGGATTTAATATGCTTTGATACAGCACTCTGTAAACAGCTACACCTTTCAGTAATGACCCTCTATGACTTAGCCTCTTTGTGGAGGGCGTCAATGTTCATCTTCTGGATCATTTCCAAGTCAGCAGTCTTCCCTATTATTGTGGTTCCAAAGAACAAGAGATACCCGGAATTATACTGTAGGGATGGTCATTATTTGAAACTCAAATGTAAATATTCTAATATTTTGAGATACTGATTTTTGACTTTCATGAGCTGTAAGCTCTAATCATCAAAATTAAAACAAAAAAACTTTTGAAATGTTTTACTTTACATGTAACAAATCTAAAATATGAAAGTTACTTTTTGAAATAAGTTACAAGAAAAAAATGAACTTTTCCACGACATTCTAATTTATTGAGATGCACCTGTATTATACTGTATATGTATATTTGCGGTACTCTCCCATTCACTGCTCTCGAAGTTTACCCAACTATGACGACTTGAGACTGCTGAGAAACCCAGAAATGTGAAAAAGGTATATTATGCTGATTTGCTGCTCAAGAAACATTTATTTTTATTATCAATGTTGAAAACACAAAGTTGTGCTGTTTAATTATTTTTTTGATAAAGTTTGAATATAAATCTTTTCTAACATTATACATGTTTTTACGATCACTTATAATTAATTGAATGCATACTTTCTGAATAAATGGATTAAATTTATTCAATTCCTTGTATTTTTGCTGAAATTAAATGCAGTCTTGGTGAGCTTAAGCAACTTTTCAAAAACATTTTTAAAAAAATTATACCAACCCCAAACCTTTTTAACAGTAGTGCAATTTAGGATAAAAGTGTAACAGCAAAAGCAGGCTCACTGCTGAAGCCACGTGTGCAGTTGCACGGCACTGTTTATGAGCAAGTATGCAGGCTGTAACCTGTATGGTTATGGCAGCCGAAATAAATGTGCAAGCAGCATGAAATAGTAGTGGCCTAATAGTGGGTTCCTCCACAAAAGAGCCAGAGCCATATTTAGGTAAACAGTATGAGTGCGTATGTGTAAGGGTGAGATGAGCACATGTGTGTGGGTCTATTCTGTCTGTGAGTGGACAGAGAGAATGGAGCATCACCCTGGGGTCTGACACAAAAGAGCCAAACTAGATTAAAGGCTTTAGAGGTAATTCTAACACAGTAAATGAATGTGAGGGTTTTGATAAAGCAAGTCTATTTTAAATTTAATATATAACAACCAAGTGAAAATGACTGATCAAGAAAATGGGCTAAATCCCAGTGATAACTCTCTTACACACACAAACAGCTGAGATCATACTTAAGGACTGTAATACCCTATTATAATGTGAATAGCTCTCACACAAATGTAGACGTCACCCTGTGAGCTGATTTAAACTTTCTTTGTACTATTTCCTGATTGCTATTTCTGGCTATAAGCGGCATTGTCTCAAAAAAAAGAAAGCTCATTATAGTCTCACATTATTGTGAGAGTGAGAATAAAGGCTATAAAAAGAGGTATACCTCTAACACCTGACTTCAAAAACTTGCACATTGTTTTCCTTCACTCCCATTTTTTTTTTTTTTTTTGGTCATTCTTCCGTCTTTTTTAGCTGATCTTTAGTCTGTTATTTTGTTACCTGAGAGCAGCTCTCCTAATTGGATGCCACTGATTGTGTAACAGCTGATGGACTAAGGCCAGAGGAAGTCATTTGGCTGAACTTTTCCTGGTGACCATCTTAACAAGGTGTTTCTAATGCTTCTGGGAGACAGAAACAATGAGAGGTCTTTAGCTGTGATCCCCTCTCTACAGAGCTGCAGGGAGATGTTTTTGTTGTTTTGGTTTTTTTTTTGAGAGAGAGAACAAGCCATTTGAAAACTATTTGCAACAATGCTTTAAAAAAAGTACAGAAAACAATAATGGTTCTTGGCTCAGTTTAAGTAAAACGCAACGTGTGGTCCAGTAAATTAATTGGTAGTGAAACCAGTTCAGACCAATAATTTAAAACCGATTTGTAAATCTGGTCCATTATTCATTACAAAAAAATTCATAAGAGCCATTTGATTGTGAATTGGACACCACTATACTTACTGTATAGTACAGTCTCACTGCAATTACTGTAATAAGAAATGTATTATTATTATTTAATTAATTAATTAAAATATTATCCATTTAAACTGTAAAGAATGTGTACAGTACAATTATATCTATAGTAGTTGCTGGGAATTTGTTGCGCATTTAGTTTATTCCTTTCAGCAAAATGATTTTAACGGAATTACTGTACTGATAATTAGTTATTTTTACATAAATTAAATATTATAAAATAATTATTGTTAATTATTATTATTACTACTATTAAGTTAATTATAACCTGAACTTTTCATCTTGATATTCACCTAAATTTATAACAGTTTTAAAATAAAATATAATATATCTGAATATCTGTGGTTGGAATGGCCATTAAATTACATGTGGCAGAAACAATCAAAACACTGTCTATTGCCTAATACCTATCCCTAAAATTGAAAATGAACAAAAATAAAAATAGCTTCTTTTTGCCATGTAAAGGAAATTCTGAAACAAAATAAATATGTAATGTTTAAGATGCCTTATGATTGCAGTTAAAATAATCAGCAAGTAAACGGCCAACATCAGGTCAAAACCTCAGATGTCCAGCTGTGTCTGCATGAGTGACTTTGAAACAAACCATTCTTCACAGGCAGAGATAAAACGCTTGAAGGGTTGTAGTCCAATCACTCAGGAGAAAGGTTATGACAGCCGTGCTCACTCCAGGGGTTCTTAAGGACTTCATTACCCATTAGTCATCAGTGTGACGGCCCCTGAAGCAGCGGTGGTCTTGTGGAACGTTGTGGCACATGTTGACGGAGTGCTGAGAGAGTGTGTGGAAGTGTTTTAATCCCTGGCCACTCTGGTGGGCCGTCACTGCATCGACCGAGGCGTTAGCGTCTGACAGGCTGATTAATAAGGAAAGAGTGTGAGAGACCACACTGTCTTACAACTACTCACACCCTGCTGTGATAAAACACGAAATCACAAATACTTCAAACGGCAAGACGAGGATTGTAGGGGCGGTGCTGTCGGCACACAACTTTTCAATAGCTCAACTACAAATTTGGTCAGCTTTATGCAAGCAAACATGACACTAAGGCAACAGAAACAAAAGATACTGAGAGAAAGCCATTTCAAATCATCATTACCATTTACACCCAGTAGTGGGATGCATCTAAGCCATGCATCTCGGACATTCTTTTCTAATTTGTTGGTCTTGTATATGTATACTTTCATTTACATGGTTTTAGCTAAAAATGGTTTTCACCCAGTCTGTCTGGAATGACACGAAACAGTGGCAAACAGTGGCAACGTCTCCAAGATGCTTCAAGAAACCTATTTGCAAAGCTCCAGTACTGTTAAAAGTTTTAGGCACAAAATGCTGTAAAATGTGGATGCTGTCAAAAATATATTTTCTTTATCAATTAACTTCTATTAAGTAAATGAAATCAACATTTGGTGTGACCATCCTTTGCGTTTAAAGCAGCTTTTGCCCTAGGTGCACTTTTCAGGTAGCTTTGCAGGGAGGTCTCTTGAAGCATCTTGGAGACATTGCCACAGCTCTTTTGGATTTAGTCTGTCTCAGTTTGTTCTGTCGAATGAATGTTTGGAAATGTAAACCGATATTTCCTACTGACACTACAGCAAAAGATACAAATAACTGAATTAAAACCATTTTTAGCTGGTGAAAATACTAGTGTTCTAATAATTTTGACTACCACTATAATTCAATATTCCATCTAGTCAATGAATTTGTGTTTGCTGCAGTGATCTGGAATACACAGAGTGATTGAACTTCGTACTTGATTTCACGCTGATCTGGAAAACAGTGGAAATGTATTTGGTTATACATATGGGATATCTTGGCGGTTAGACGCCTGATTACACTTAGCGAAATGAAAGCACTTGCTCGATTTCACGGGTGTAGGCCAACACCAGTGGCTGAATCCTCTTGCAATCGTGGCACAAGCACGGATAGAGAGAGACAGAAAAACTAATGGATTGAGTAAAACTGCTCCGAGCGTGGCTCATTGCATTATAACCTGTGGCAGATGTACATAAATAGCACGTAAATTAATATAATGTGGACTAAACATGTTTTTTGCTGCTGCCAATGAATATTAGGCCTCCATTCCTTTCTCTATTTAAAGGACTGCTGTTGTCTGGATGAGAGATCACGTCCTAGTTGCCTGACCTGAATAACACGCATATACACAATTAGCAGTGCTTGAAAAGAGCGGAGGCAGATGAGGCAGAGAGAAAGAGTGGCGTAAACGAGACTGAGTAGATGCCTCTAATAATGGGCTGTGCGTTTCTCGTCCATTAAGCCTGCGCTTCTCAATTGAAGGGCGTGGGGGACGGCAGAGCAGCGTCCACTGAAGTGCTCATCAGTCTTCAGTGATCTAATTAACATGATAAGATACCCCGTCCCACAGCTGTACTGAAGGTAAATGCAACAACCGGGCAGAACGAAGCCCTCTAATCACACCGCTGCTCAAATGTTTGCTATCACATCCCTGATAAACTTCTCCTACAAGGTATGATGGGGCAATTACAGTCACAACATTTGGATGAATTAACAAATAATAGAGAAGCAGGTGCTGATTAGATTAAAATTACCATCTGTTAACAATGAGACTACACCGATTGGCAGTAAATTGGAACAAAGGCTCAGCGCTCAGCTTGGATATATAAATCCATCCATCTATAATCATAGCACACGGACAAACTCCACAGTCGGTGATGTGTGCAGGTGTGTATAGCAAACAAGGGAGGTGATCCACTCTCGACAAATCAAGGGTGGTGATCACATTGGTGAGCACAAGCAGCCATGCCGAACCCCAGGCGCTCTGGGACAGAGAACAAGAACTGGGTTGTGTGAAATTACACTTTTCAATCTATCCTCTTTCTCTTCTATCATACACCATCATACAGAGCACCACACGAAAAACGAGAAAGAGGTTGTGAAAATTTCAACACTGTCTTCTGTTCTGCTGTTGTGGTTAGTTTGGGGGCGTAAACGGTTTGACTCAAGAGGTTTTAAAGCCCTGTAATGACAATCTACACCAGAGAAAAGCATTTAGTGTGATTTAAATACACTCTCCACAGGCTGAGCTGTGGCAGAGGTGAAGATTTTTACAGAAAAATTTTCATTTTAACCAACAGCTGAAAAAAAAGAACTGTCGAGGCATCCTTGATCAAAATATGAACGTAATGAGATGCAAAGCGAGCCAAGGGTGAATTCCAAAGGCGAAATACATGAATAACAGTTAATTTTTATGGGCCTAGTGTAAGCGCTAGCCCAAAAATCAGAGAGCAAAAGAGGCCTGCCAGTCTATTCTTCACCACGTCCTCAAAATCAACAATCAATTTGAAAAACAAAGGTGGATCACTGTCTGGAAAATCTGGGTAACCTATGACAACCTTGTCTGTCTTTTGTCTGGAAGGAGCAGAGACAAAGAAACAGCATTTTATTATTCCCTTCATTCTTCAAAAAATGCTAAATCCTCCTATTCTTTTCGCTCCGAGGTGCTTTGAGGTTGACCTTGAATTGGTGAGCCGTATGCACAGGGAGTGAGAATGGCACAGTCGTCGGGGGGCAGAGGTGCAAAAGAGGCAGGGAGTTCGGCGTGAGAGCTCTCTGATGCTGCATTAGGGATGCAGTTCCACATCCCACAAAGCCAAAGGGAAATAAAAAGGCAGGAAGGCAACCAATTTAGAGGCCTCCAGGAGAGTCAGAGAAGGGGACGAGTCTTAAAAACCCTGCCCCCTCGGAAATCCATCTTGGTGCGGCCATCTAATAAACAATTCCATTACCTGGCTTCCCCAGGTGAAATTAAATGTCATGGTTAAGTGTGACATGGAGAGGGGGGAAATCGGCACAACTCCGCAGAAATTTCATAGCAGTCATTATCCTTGAGGATCCACGCTGGAGCCCTGAGGCACAGGTGAGGGGGTTTCTCACTTTCTGATTGATAACAAGGTCTCCACCGGTGTTTCACGACTACAAGCGACTGTAAAGTCTCACGGTTGAGTCCTGAATATTTTGATCATGCCGATCTACTGTTAAAGGGCATTCAAGCCAACAGTGATAAAAATTGCTAGGTCACCAAGCCTCTGCAGTGGGTTACTAATAAGCACTCCTGTTCAATAGCACTATCCAGCAGCATCAAGACAAATCACAAAAAAAAAGAATGCTTTGAGATAGAAAAGCATTAGTGATGATGGTTTGATTTACATCAGATTCCCTCATCAATATACACTGCACATATTCAAATACAGTTATGATTTGTTTTGCCCAACTTTGCTGCAGCAACAATTCTCTTCATGTCACCTTGGGGGTTCAATCTACAAAACATTCTTAAGAAAAATAAGTTGTCTACTTTACAATGTATAACACACACAATCCTTCTTTTATATTATATATAACATTTGAAGCGGATCAAAAAAAGTTGTTTTCAACGCATTTTGGTTTTAGGTTTTTAGGACAACTTTGATGATTTTGATTATGGTTTTGATCCAAATCAAATCTTGACTAATGTATACTTACCAATTACCATTAAGTGTTTAACTTTAAGATTAACCTGCTACCAGTGTTGCATTACTGAATTGTTAGAATACAATTACATAATGTCAAAGAGTAAATTTCTTCTTACAATTTACTTCTTACATTTAATCATTTAGCACACACTTTCATCCAAAGCAACTTCCAAACAAGGACAATAAAAACAATCAAACCAACAAAAGAGCAACAATATGTAAATGTTGTGACAAGTCCCAGGTTTTCTAACGCAGTACACATAGCAATTTATATATATTTTTAGTAATTAGTAAAAAAGAATAAAAAGACGACAGACTAGAAATAGAACAGAGAGCTAGTGTTGAGTGTTATTAAAATATACACTTTAAGAACTACACTTATATTTTTAATTTTATTTTTGTTGTTTCAGAAATTTCTGAATCCAGCCCCAAATTGGCAACTTTTCCTGAAAACGAATGACCTCCAGTCACTTTGTGAATCGCTGTCAGTGTGAATGTTCTTTAAGATTGAGACGTTTTAGCAGGCTTGTTCCCGTCATTTTATACCTGTTAAACGGAGTTGCACAGAAACCATAAGCTTTGGAAGGAGCCGAGTCTGTTGTAACCCACCAGATGAATTATGACTGACAGCTTCTTTCAACAGCTGCAGCAATGTGCACTGAATCAAAATTATCCAGACACTTACACATCCACATTTTCACAGCTTAAAGAGCATAATCACCTGTACAAGCTGCGAGTGCTGGTTTTCATAGGGCTTCCTATTTCAGACGACCCACTCGATCATGCTTAAAGCTTGTTGTTTGAGTCTGGTTCAGTCGTGTTACATGAAAGCTTGATACTGTAAGTCCAGACTAAATCAGCAGAGCTCTAAAGGACTGCAGTGCAGAAGTTGCAGTGATTGATGATGGGCCTCTGAGGCTGACAGACTTCAGACCTCTGACAAAAACATAGGAAGTATCACCAGTTCTCCCCTCTGCTATCTCCTGCTCTTATTTCCTCTGTCTTTCACATAAACAGATGCCTTTCAGCATTCTGGTTTTACTTACTGAAATAATTATTTGTAAGGGACAAATCTTCTGAGACAGCGAGAGGTCACAGCATTTCGCAACAACTTCTGATGTGGCTTGCCGAGAGTTCAGTTAGTTTCTCCCTCCACTTACACTGGCGCTGTCCTCTTTCAAAAGCATCAACACTTAACCTCAACAAGCTACACTTATCCTTTAAAATCAATCTCCCTCAGATGGGAGGATCTTCTTCCTCAGATGGGTTGAAACTGGTGTCACAGTGGAGAGGTGTGATTAAGCACTGAATTTCTGTGATGTCTGTGCTCCCTCGAAATAAACTAAAAATGAGCGTTGTGCTCTTGAAAAATATCAGTGCTAGCAGAACAGCAAAAGAACAGTGATAAGTTTTCTATGTTTTCTATCCATTGAGAAGCAACACAATACGACAGTAAAAAATTCCCCCTAAAGCAAAAACAAAATGGGCTTTCAGTAAAGTCGTTTTTTGAAAGGTCATCTTGTTATATCTGTATTTGTTATATCTGCTTTTAATCAAAAACTCGCTATGACACCTGCTCCAAAAAGTAGAACAAACTGCATAGTTCGTGTGAACGAGTGATGTTTCTCTGTAAGTGGTCCTGCCCTTCTCTACAGCGGCACTCTGATCAGGCCGTCTATGTTTGGTCCATGCCAGCTTTAACATTTGTCTGTCTTCATCCAACTGTGCCTGAAATTTGGCCTTGTGCTGCGCTCTCTAAAAATGGCTTAACCGTCTGAATGGCACAAATATAAACAGATGCTGTTGTCTTTTCATGGCCACCCTGCCACTCAGATTCAATCTGAGAGGGTGCACAAAGCTAATTATCGAAAAAACTAAAAGCAGCTATGCATTTCTTTGATTGAGAGTTAATAAAAGGAGAACAAGACAACATCCTGTCATGCTATCTGTCTCCCAGCTTGGCTTGTAGTGGTGTGTGCCAGGAGTGGAAACTAATTATTTATTTATTCATTTTAATTCAAAATATTTGTGTTGTCAAAGCCATTTTAAAAAAAAAAGAATACGTCTAAATATAATAAATTATTTTTACTTCCTTTTTGTATAGAATTTAATAACACTACTACTACTAGCAAAAAAGTCCCCTTTCAAAAAAAAAAAAAAAAAAAATCAATAATATAATAATATATGTATCTGCAATAACGTGATCGGTGCCTATGGTCCATGCTGATAGCTGGTCTGGGGCAGCTAGTTTTCATCTCCATAAACATATAGCAGTAAAGCTAATACAGTGGCTGGAAATCTGTTTATTCTTCGGTTGCTCGTGCTTCCCCATCTTCATAGAGAACGCGGATCATGGTTGCTCAGAGCGCTCTTGGATAGAAGATGGAAATGACACGGCCGCCACACACATATAGACACACATACACTCGATGGAGTGTGTTGTGTTGAGCAACCACTACATAAGCAGAAGGATCCTGACTTCGAAGGTAGAATGCTATTGACCAACCTCTGTGTGAGCAGCCTTGTTTCAAGGTCTTCTTGCCAGTTCATGTAATGATAAAAACACAATCTTTCATTGAAATAACCGGCCTTGTCTACCTTGATCCAGAGCAATATTGTGTTTTCAATCTGACCTTGTACAAGAGGCCTTCAGCATTACTGAAGCTCACACAATACCGGAACCCTCAAAAATAGAAATTAATTTTGCAGTTCAAATACTTTGTATTAGCATGCTGTCCAAATCTCAATGGTGAAACCCTTTGATCTGCAAAAACAGTTCTTAAGACTGAAAATGTAGCCATCTATCAGACATCTCAAAGTTCTATGTTGAGTTTACAAAGCAAGAAATGTATTTTGATTAATATTATCACACTTTTTCACTGCAAAAATGCTTTTCTTACTTACATTGTCTTGTTTCCAGCCAAAATATCTAAAAGTTCTTAAATCAAGAAGGATTTTCTAGACAAGTAAAAATTGTTGTCTTGCTTTCAGAAAGAAACATGTCAAAATTAAGTGAGTTTTTGCTTGAAACAAGCTAAATAATCTGCCTATGGGGTAAGCAAAATAATCATGTTTTCTGTTTGAAAGATTATTTTTCTTACCCCATTGGCAGATTATTTTGCTTGTTTCTAGCAAAAACTAATTTTTTTATTATTTTGTTTTGAAAATAATTTTTGCTTGTCTAGAAAATCCTTCGTGATTTTGGCTGGAAACAAGACCAAAAATGTAAATATGAAACATTTTTTGCAGTGTTCTGATTTAGACCCAGAACAATCCTACAAACCAATAAATTGTTCTCAGACTAGCACTGAAACACCGCTGAAAAGAGAAAGGTGTCAGTAAACATAATAAACACTAAAGAATTACAATTAGAGCCATATCCAAGTCAGAGAGGAGATGTGAACGTGAGAAGGGGAAGGCGCACAACGCAAGTGTTAGTTTGCAGCCAGCTGATGTCTGCACGGTGTGTTTGAACGCTGCTTTTTGGTCCAAACGCTGCCGGCACAAGGTGACAACACCGTCAGCTTTCGTCGCCACTAGTTCTTTGAAGCCGGCTTGGTGTGTCTAGGCCTTTAGAAGGGGTGGCTTTAGCTGGATTGCGTTTCTAAATAGCAACAAAGTCAAATTCATATTTTTGTCTTGGAGTTCATGCTTTTAATACCTTTACAACACCTTTAAGCCTTTCATTTTTTTCTTTATGACTGTAATTAATTCTGACTGGAGGACAACAAAGTCTTTTGTCCAAATGTCAATTTCAAAGTCTTGTAACGCAAATACTTCAAAAACTATCAATTTTAGTTTAGGAATGATATTTGGGCGGTGGTTAACAGGTTAAATCTTGTCAGAATGATCATAGTTACGAGATTAGCACAAATGAGTTCTGACTTTTCAAGATGGGGCATGCCAATTAACCAATCATGGTGGAAATAAATTGGTATTGGCCATAAATAAGTTTAAATTGTGACTGCTGACTGTACAATTTAGGATGTAAACATTCTGTACACTGTTGATAAGGAATAGCTTAAACTGACTATAAAGCTTGGCAGGAAATACAATTAATTTAACCAGTTCATACGACGATGGGCTAACATGACAAAACTTCAGTTCTGGGCTCTAAAAACCAACAACAAATTTTTTAATTGGAGTGTACATATCATCATAAAACTAAGATCATGAAACCAAGATCACACTTATTACACAAACTTTGCTCCTCATTGTGTCCAGCTAACACTAAAAACAATTTACTGTGCAAAATCCTATTAAAAAAAAAAAATCTAACTTAGCAGGAGGAATGGAAGGTGCCATACACACACAGCCCCTTGTAAACCCAGTGCTGACAGAAAGGACACGTCAGTTGTGTCACGATGGGGCCAGTTTGACATTTAAATGACTTGTGTGCCCACAGCTGGAGAGAGCTGGCACAACACCAGAGAGGCTGCCGATTCGCTCTGGTCATAAACACTCATCACGCTACTGACAGCAAATGAGGGGGAAAACAGGCACCCGCAGGTACGAGGAGCAGACGAGGATGGATGCAGCTGCAATCGGGTCTGTGGACCGAATGACCGGTGGGAAAGCATCTGCCGTGAAAGGCGAGATGGATCTATCGTTGAATTTAACTATGACTCTGAAAGTGTGAAATATCTGTCCACTCTAATCTCTCTCACAAATGAGCATGGACACGTGCGCACACGTGCATTCATCAAGACCCCCTCTGACCTCGGAAAAAGGTTATGAGTGTAAACATAATGACAATGATGTGAGCTCTTAAATTGATGTGCTTGGGGAAAAAAGAGGCTTTGACATTTAAAGACAAGCTAATGAACTTAGTCAGAGGCCCCTTCCGTAATGGCTGGTACGCGGCTGGCTTGTGGGTAAGACGTGAGAAATGAGTGCACTTGAAATGGCAAATGAGGAAACGTCAATGAATGACTCACTGTACCAGTGTTGTGAGTTAAAAGAGGGAGCAGAAAAAAAAAGAAACGAGAGAGAAATGGAAAGAGAGCAAGCAAAAAGCAAACTGACCTTTGGCTTCTGTTCCTGCAAGCAGACAGCAGGGCATACAGTAAAAGAGAGAGAGAAAGAGAGAGTGATTTTTGGTTAGAAGCGGGCAGCCATATGGACTGTCATGCTTTATACTGAAATAAAAACTCTTTGAGCTGGGAGCTAAATGAGTTAGCCAGTTGTCTGTCTGCAGCATGTAATTCAGTTAAAAGGCTATTAAAAAGCTCTAATTTACCCCCGTAGACAGTGCAGGGCAGATATATATAAAAGCTGGGACTAGAAAAGCCACGCTGGTGCCGTTTTTCGAACTAAGGTTACGGAAAAGCACAAAAGACGTGACTTCTATATGATGGTACACAACTTCTGATTGCAAATATTGCAAGAAATTCTCAGAAACAGCTTGACTATGGTGATGTAAGGCAATTTCGTCTGGCATCTTCAGTGTGGCTTCCTGAACAAACATACTCCTTCACCTCTGTACCTGTGCTAAAACAAATGCTCAAAAAACTGCTAAGAAAATTACAATTAGACTTCAGCATCTCTGGAGATGGCATTAAAAAAGCAGGGATCAGGAACTTGCTGGCACTACGTCATTAGCCTCTCTTTAATTCCCGATTAGAGTGATAACCTGCAGGCCAAGCCGGACTGATTAACTCGTGCTGACCTGCACTTATTCAAACTGCCACCTGGGAGCCCAAGCAATCAGAAGAAAGACAGGAGTCAGTTCAACATGATACATGCAATCATGGTGCAAAATAAAGAGTCTCCTGCATACAGAAATAATTTGTGCTAATCTACACTTTTTAACTATTGCACAGTTTTTGCCCGTAAAATTAATGTTGATGGGATTGTCATAATACAAACAAAACTAATCTATGAGACTTTTAGCCTGTCTTACCATGTGCCAAATAAACATGGGTCAGAAAAGTGAAAGTATTAAAAACTGTTTTATTAATTAAATAGAAGATGAAAAACTTGAATGATAATTAGAAATGTTGCCTTGGCAACTATTGAATTAAAATACAAAAATAGAATCAATAAAATGACAAAAGCACATAAGTTACTAAAACTGAAAATGTAAAAATAAAAGCTCATTCAATATATTAATATTACAATAATATATAAATGCTAAAATAGAACATAATAAATTAAACCGATATTGATATTTTCCACACACACAAAAAAAAGTAGTAGTAGTGGTAAATATTGATATACTTGGATATTGCTTGAGTACCTGCTTAAATACAAATCAACAGGATTTAATTTATATTATTTTCCCAGTTTTATAATTTGCCAAAACTGCACTTCTGAATAATAGAAGTGATTTCAGTATCATTTATATGGGGCTTGTTCAAATCCATAACCTAAAGTGTGAGTAATAGTAACAGTGATGCCACACTTGCAATACAAATGAACAGCCTTTTGTTACCATTAAAAGGGCAGAAGGTGACTTCAAGCCTAAAAGAATTAGCACGGCAGGTATACAAATAATGATGAACATTTCAGATACGGAATTCTTTGTTCAGCGTCTACATGACGAATGGCCTCTTCAAATCCCCTGAGGTGTGCTTTACATTTTTGGAGGGTGGAAGAGTCTCCATCTCTGCCTGTGTAGCTCTCCTCGGTGAGATTAACAGTGTTGCACAGAAGGCCGTCTCTCCCACATATCAGCCTGTTATGAAGACGAAACCTCTCCCTGCAACTAAAAAAAACCCATATTTTCCACCCCAAATGATTGTGATAAATAAAAGTGCCACATGAAGAGAAGCGGCGAGGCAAAAATGCATGGAAAACAAGAGAAAAAGCAAATGTACACCTAAATTTTTATCAGATGAAAAGCTGTTTAAAATGGCGGTCTCGTTTTCCCACAGTGAGTATATCACGGCAGACAGCATTGAAGATCTCCATCAGCAAAAGACACCTCAGGGAGCAGAAAATGAGACCGGTGCTTTGGAGGAACGAGCCACAATGAGCATTATCTCAGACCTGTCGGTTTCCCTGAGGAGAATATAAAAAAGTTCTGCCTCCCTGATAGGGATGTTTTCCTCTTCTGTTTGGAATGGATTGTTTCCAACTCTCAATTCACAGAAACACAACTGCCTTCATCAATTATTGAGTTCAAAGCAGAGGAAATAGTGCACATTTACGCCAGGTCAAGGTCTATCGGCTGAATAAATTTAATACAACAAAGAAAAACCTCCCAAATGAGCATAAAAAGATATTTAAATGCTCTTCAGGAACATGAATAGCTCTACTCGAAATCCAAATGTACAACCTTGAAGGTGGGAAACGTTTATAATTTAGATCACTTCTGGATAGGCTTCACGTCTGGCTCCCAAGACAACCAACGCTGTGTTCATAATATCAGCGGTTCCATTTTATTCATTTTTATCAGATATTCGGTTCGTATATGAGTGTCATTGTCTTTGTGCATGTGGGTTTAGGGACCCGACTAGTGCCCTTGTCAAGGTGATGTACTGCTTTGATTGGATCACAAACACCCTCTCTATTCATACCAATGTGTTCGCCGCCTCTGAACCATATGGGACAGCTATGGGACACGAGTTTAATTCTATTCCTCAGGGGGAGAAAGCCAAGCGGTGGCAATGCATCCATAATGCACAGGCCATCCTCTCTGTTAGAGACTTTCCCGGTCATGTATTATCTGTGTTTTATGGGAAAATTGCTTTATGAGAGATATGAGATTTAATCGATGGCAAAAATAAGCTAACGTAGCTTTTCTGTTATTATGTGGCGGTCAGCGATAATGTCACAGGACTGCAGTATGGAGAAATAGAAAGCGTGTGTGGGGTTTCAATAAGAAATGGTAAGATGAGAATAACATCCATTTTTTCCTCCCATTCTTATGTGATATTTACATTTCTGATAATTACATGGCTGACAGGAGAGTATTGTGAAATCAACATGAAACGACACTTGCAAGCAAATTTATATCATATACTTTAATGGGCCATACTTGCAAGAAATATGTATTAAGAAAGGAGGAGGAGGGACTTGATATATATATTGGGAAATGATCAGTAAAGTGCAAAGTTGGTGATGAAGAGATGATTTTATCATAGAAATGAATCCATATTCATTTGAGCCTACACCGATAAAGGACTGTTAAATGCATCCTGATGTATCTCAATGGCAGTGCTTCATTATTAAATATTTTTAACACCATAACCTGTATTATATTAACATTAACCAGCATCATAATAATTTATGAAAATAAAAAGATTGTAGAATACCTATAAGAGTGCCCTACAAAAATACTTAAAAGCCCATTCATCAACAACTGAAAAGCTGTATGAAAAAAAAACAAAAACATGTTATTAAAATTAAATTATATATTTAGTTTATATAATTATTATATTTAATGTTTTTTGAAAGTCTCTTAAGGCTTATCTGATCAAAAATGCTGCAAAAACAGTAATATTATAAAATATTTTTACAAATTACAAATTTTGATATATTTTAAAATGTAATTTATTCTTGTGATGGCAAAGCCTTGAGTTTTCAACAGCCATTACTCCAAATCTTCAGTGTCACAAGAGCCTTCAGAAATCATTCTAATATGTAGATTTGGTTTGAGAAAGATTTCTCATTAGGAATTCATAAAAATATGCAATGATTTCTTAATTCGTGCACAGATATCTTTCCCCACGTCATGTAGTTCTCTGTCAAAATAAAGTAAAGATAACGAATAAAGTACGTCTGTGACATGCAGAATGCATGCTGTTTTATTAGCTTAATTTTAAAATATACATTTAAAAAAAGCTGTATTTGTGACAAATATTAAGAAAAGTTACAATACCGACCATTAGCATATAAATCCATGTATTTAACTGCCCACTTTTATTGCTCTGATGCAAAGTAAACCATAAAAAGCTCATTCTGCTGAGTATCATCTGTATCAACGTTGAAAACGGTTCTTAAATAGGTTTTCAGATTTTAAGTCGACAACGATAAGCCACACTTATATACCCAAACAAAAAGTAAGCAAAGATGATGAATGACAGGTGGAGAGAAAATCAAATCTCAAGATTCAAGATGCATTTCTGAGAGCCAGTGGAAAAGATAAATGAGATTTTGTAAGTGTTAGCGGTACTTCTGTTTTGGTTTTTGGTAGAGTTGGGAGAGACGAGGCACCGCAAATCATCCCTTCTGATCTCTCCCAAGCACCAGAGCTCAGCCTCCTACCGGGAACGATTGATAGTACACATTTTTCTAGACCGGAATGAACACAGAAAAAGACAGAAAGGGAGAAGAGACGTGCAGAAAGAGGTATGGTGAGGGAGCATTTGGAGCTCAGACTCTATTTTCTAAACTGCACTATGCCTCATAAGATGCACCAAAAGACTTTTAGATTACAGAAAGATATTAAAAAGGCTTAAAATTAGTTTTCAAAGTGTTTTTATCCAGCTAAATATTAAAAAGAAAGCTTTTGACACTTGAATAAAGAGCAAGTGCCTTCTGTTCCCTTAGAATGTACAGCCCCCATGTCTATCAGAAGAGACGAGCATGAAATTACAGCAAATGAAAGACAGAAAAATTACCTAAAAAGAGAAAAGACAAGAAAAGCAGAAAATTATATATTCATATTTTCCTTTTATACACAAGATGACATGCTGAGGCGAATTTTAATGTTATCTGAGGTCGAGATGAGCGTGCGTACGTGTTCGCAACAGTAACTTGGCAGAGCGTCGTAATTAACAGAGTGGAAAGGGCGCATTTAATTTTAATGAGCATGGAAATTGGAAATCAACAGCCTTTCCTGAGGCTACATACAGTCCTGGGTGTGAAGAGTAGTATTGATTTACTGTACAGGCTACAATTATCCCTCCCATTTATTAGAGTCTGTGCCCTCTGTCGTTCCCATCTCCTGCAGTCAGTGAATCTTACACTGCCAACATTCCATGATACTACAGTAGATAGAGATATATGCACACACACATATATATATTTATATATGTGTGTGTGTGTATATATACACACATCCTCTCTGAGAAGTTGCATCTTTGCATGCATTCTCATTAAAGCACTACAACAGCCATACACACACACACACACATACACACTCAGACAGACATCTTTGGCATTTGCTACTTGAGCTTCCCACCAATAGTGTGGTTTTTATGCATGCCATGTCACGTTAACAATAGTCAAGATTTGAAAAAACGCATAGCAAGACCCCTGCATGCTGTTCCATTCCATTGTGCTTCATCAGATTCTTTTAGAATGCTAGAAAACATCGTCTGCCACCACCCACAACACACATGACAGTTAGTTTTGCACGTGTACAAACCACTCACATTTTCTTCAGAAAATGTTAAAATCTAGTTCACCATAACTTTATGACTACAGTCTCATCCGTTCTTGTTTTGGCAATAGAAATGTATATTTCTCATTCCAACAATGCGCAAATTAAAACTGAGAGAAAGAGCATCAGAAACGGAAACAAAAGCATGTGGGATGACTACAATTTACAAGTAACAGTATTCATTTTAAATACCCTGCTAAACTGAAGTGATAGAAATGAGAGAGCATGTATGTCTATAATATATATAATAAATATACTCAGCCTTGTCTTTGGATATACGGAAGATTGCACTGACAAAAAGTAGAGACAAATAAAGCGAGGTTAAAGATGTGGAAAGCTCTCTCGTATTCCCTGCTCCGCAGGGAACTATGAGATGTTAAAGCTGCTGCATTTAGTGAAGTGACATTCAGCCAAGTATGGTGACCCATACTCGGAATTCGTGCTCTGCATTTAACCCATCCAATGTGCACACACACAGCAGTGAACACACACACCGTGAACACACACCCGGAGCAGTGGGCAGCCATTTTATGCTGCAGCGCCCGGGGAGCAGTTGGGGGTTCGGTGCCTTGCTCAAGGGCACCTCAGTCGTGGTATTGAGGGTGGAGAGAGCGCTGTACATTCACTCCCCCCACCTACAATTCCTGCCGGCCGGGGACTCGAACCCGCAACCTTTGGATCACGAGTCCAACTCTCTAACCATTAGGCCACGACTTCGGACAGCAGCAGCAGCAGCAGCATCATGACCCAACTTTTAAATAATGTTTTAACATGCTTAATATTTCATCATCTCAGCTATTAAGAAAGCAGTTCTTTCAGAGAACCCAAAAATAAAATTATGAACTGATTTTCCTTTTTTTCCAATCATTAACTAGAAACAGACACATTCTTCAACACTACAAGTGAGAAAAAGTACAAAGTTACAAGTACACACTATTAACATTAAAGGGGTTGTACCAACATTAGTTATTTTCCTTTGAGAGTCAAGCATGACATGTACAGTACAACTCAGACATTTGATGGCATTTAAAGTAGTAGTAGTAATAATATATTTTTTCCTTTACAGGGCAATTTATGACATATAAAAACATTATAAAAACATCACAATAACACAACCATAACAAAAAAAAAAAAGCATTAGAATTTTCATTTTCAATGAATATTCATCTATATTCATTACCAATTCAAAATTAAAGACCTACTATTTTGTGCAGAAAAAGAATGGTGTAATAAAAGATGAAGAGTTAAACACAATTTAGTATTAGAAGCACTTCAATTGCACACTTTTACTCCTCAAACACACATCTAACAGTTCTATGATAATGTGTTATGCGAGTAGTAAGGGACAAACCTTACATAAGCTGAGGTCAGTCAGCCGTATCAGTGTTAAAGCCTCACCCCCCCCCTTGTCTCTCTCTCTAATAGAACAAAAACTACTCAACGGGAACTAATGCCACCCTTTATCCATCCACACTCTGCACTTATGTCTATCGTTACAGACCCTTGTCACACGCTCTTCTCTCAAACATACAGTACTAGTCATGGACACGCAAGTAGACTCTGAATGAAACAAAAACAGGCACCTCACTAAATCCAATAAAGCCATATGAGAAGATCATGGATGTGCACACAGTGATAGGAGCTTCTAGACACTAGAGAGTTGATATGGAAAGAGCAGTGGTACAGTTTTGAGTTGTGCGGCAGAATCTAAAGAAGAACTTCAGCTGACATGGAAGGATTAAAATAAAAACGGTTTTCTTTTACAACAGAAACAGATATTGATCATGTGTGTGTGTGTGTGTGTGTGTAATATGACCAATTTGCTGAAATTATTTTTTATTACAATTGTTAATGCCTTTCTTTACACAAAAAACAATTACAAACTAACAAAAAAAGACAGACAAATATTTTAATACATTCATTTATATTTAATCATATATACATTTATATTTAATCATATATATATATATATAAATGTATTAAGTCTAAGTTTAAATGTAATAACATTCATTACCAATTCAAAATAAATATATTTAATATAATATTACAATAATAATTATTATTATTTTATATAATAAATATATTTGATATAATAATTTATATAATATAAAATATAATATCATTATATTATATAAAATACATTTAATATTATATAAAATACAATGTATTTAATATAATGCATTGTATTTTAATAATAATATTTAATATAAAACAAACATATTAACAGACAGACACTATGTCAGATAGACGAACGGACAGACAGACAGATAATAGATAATAATAGATAGACAGACAAACAGAGAGACAGCCAGCCAGCCACTTCTTTTAGCAGTTCAACCTGCCTTAAGAGCTGCTGATTCACTTCTACTTAGCAGACCATCATAGTACTGCACAGGACAAACTCAAATGACAGCTACCAAACTGGACAAAAGAGGGTTACATGGACCGCCAGGACTGCTAAGAGGATTACTGGTGCTCTCTTGCCCTCCCATCCAGGACTTACACCCCCCTCCAGAAAGAGAAAACGGGCATGAAAAATCATCGCGGAAGCCACACACATTGGCCACAACCTCTTCCCTGTGGCAGAGGCTTCAGATCATTGTCCACTAGAAAACCAGACATAAGAGCAGATGTTTCCACAGGCCATCTATCTCATGAACAGCTAACACTAGCCAATAAGCTTTCTTCAAAAAGCAATTTCCATTCTTGCATTCTCCATTCATTTATACCAACAGAATTTCTGTAATGCAATCTGTATTTTTGTTAATCTGCACGAAACTGCAGTTTCTCTAAAAGTACTGCACAACTTCTGTTATCAAAGAAAAATAATAATGCACTTTCAGCTTCTGGTTTTGAGACCATAAGTGCATGATCAATTTTTGTCAACAGATCACCAAGCAAGACATTCAAACTTAAAGACATTTCAACATGGATATTAATTAAAATCTCTCTCACTGTCTGCACTATACTGATTCTCTCTCATGTGTTTTTAGATGGTGCTGTTAATCTGCGGTGGAAGGGTTGTGGGGCAGGTGTTTGATGGTCTGGGAGGTTGGAGCAGGTGTATGAGTGATCTGTGATCTGTAATTGACTCTTTGAGTGCAGTCATCACTTACTATTAAGAGATGGGGCAGCTCACACAGAGAGCCAAAGCAATTATGTTGTATTTTATTACATGCACACAGTTATTTAATGTCACTCAGTAGTGTTGGATCTATGCAATTATCACTGCATATTCTCTAAAACACAGGAGTATATGTAAGAAACAAAATGAACACTAAATAACAGGACTAAATTTCAGGTACCCATGTGCATGTTAACAAGGTGTTTTCACACATATGTACTGTAGTATGCATCAACAATTCAATTAATTTAAAATGAGTGACATTCAGCTTTCTTTCGTCTTAAAGATGCTTCTAAACAGAGTCAGTAAGCGTCTTCTACCAGTTTTGTGGGTCAAAAGAGTGTAATTACAGGCTTACAGAAACGCAGGTGTGTGAGTGTGTCCATATAAAGGCAATGTTCAATCATATGCCTCTTCAGACTGCATTAGCACTGAACTCTCAGCCAGCAGGTCTCAGAAAGAAAAGGGAAAGGAAGAGGAGAGAGAGAGAGCGATGCAGAGATTAATGCAAATGATGAACAACATCAGTGTAAAGGTGTGCAAAGAGAGATTCATTATTGAGTGTAAGACGAGGGGGAGAAAGGGAGGAGAGAAAAACAAGCTTCACTTTCATGCTTTAGTACGTGACTGCAAAAGCAAATATGCAAAAAAAAAAAGCAAGATGGCGGCGCGGTCAGACGCAGCGGCTGCTCAGGGTCCCAAAGACGGTGCTTTTATGTCTTTTAATGTCATCTGTTCCTCTCCAAATAGTGTAAAATTACCGCTAACTCGCCAGGAAATCAATCCAAAACACATATATGATCGCCAAAGCCTTTTGGATATCGGCAACGCGTACAAACAACAACTCTCGCCGGCTGCTACTGAGAAGCTACGAGGCCTGTTTACACTGCTGGTGCCGGACCTCGAGTCCGCGGCCTCGTCTACTGACGCTACCCACACAAGGCAGCGTCACAAGCGGTGTGAGAGAGGACGGAAGCGCGGTAAGCGTGGAGGTATATGAGCTAGGCTAAGGGCTAACCCCACAAGACCGGCTCTTCCAACACTCATGCTCTCAAAACGTTCGCTCTCTGGAAAACAAACTGGACTTAATTCAACTCCGTCAGTCTACACAGCATGAGGCAAGGGATTGTTGTGTGTTTGTTTTCACCGAAACATGGCTAAACGACAACATCCCGGACTCCACCATTCAGCAGCACGGGCTAACCAGCTTCCGAGCGGACAGAGATTCATCACTGTCTGGTAAGACCCGCGGAGGTGGCTTTTGTGTGTACATCAACAAAGACTGGTGTAACAATGCATTATGTATTATCAAAACACTGTTCATCGCTGGTGGAGTTTATGTTTGTGAAGTGTTGACCGTTCTATCTGCCGCGGGAGTTCACGGCCATTGTTTTTGTCGCGGTTTACATTCCCCCGTGTGCAAACGCTAAGGACGCGCTTCGTGAACTGTATAGCGCCATCAGTGAACAACAAACAAATAACCCCGACGGCTTTTTCATCATAGCCGGTGACTTCAACCACGCAAACTTAAAGACAGTTTTGCCAAAGTTCTACCAACATGTGAACTTTGCAACAAGGGGAAACAACACACTGGACTTTGTTTACACAACAGTAAAGAACGCTTACAAGACTGTACCCCGCCCCCACCTCGGGTACTGGGACCACATCACTGTTATGCTAATCCCAGCATACAGACCACTTCTCAAACTTGCCAAACCGGTTCAAAAACTCATCAAAATTTGGCCAAATGATGCTACCTCAACACTACAGGACTGCTTTCAGTGCTTTTACAGTTCAACAATCACTTCACAGACAGCAGAGACACACGGAGCCTGTGGCAAGCCATTCAGACCATCACTGACTACAAGCCTCCGCCACAGGCCTGTGATTATGACACATCCCTCCCCGATGCACTCAACTACTTTTATTCACCGTTTGAAATGCAGAATGACATACCTGCACAAAAACTGCCCACACCTCCCAACGACCGGGCGCTCTGTCTGTCTCCAGCCTATCTAGGATTAACCCACGCAAGGCTGCGGGTCCTGACAACATACCTGGCCGTGTTCTGAGAGACTGTGCTGCACAGCTGACAGATGTGCTTACAGATATCTTCAACACCTCGCTGAGCCAGGCAGTCGTTCCCACATGTCTCGAATCCACAACAATCATACCGGTTAGGGATGTAATGGTATGAACATTTCTTATCACGATTATAGTGACCAAAATTATGACGGTTATCAGTATTATCACGGTATTGTTAAAATGTGCTGAAGAGGTTCAAAAAGTACCAACACATAAATCACTTCAAGTTTTATATTTAAAAATCAACAAACAACAAATAAAATGATGTTTTGTTTGCATAATCACTAAAACAATAACATGACCAATGATGTTCGGATTTTAAATGACAACTTGACTGACAACAGTTTAATAGCATGTTCAAAAATCTAATGTAAATGTTCAAATAAAGCTTTGAAAAAGTTTCATAAAAATGTAAACCTCACATTTCAGCCTTTAAATAAAGAAACGGATTAAGTGAAAATGATAATTGATTAATAAATGATTATATGTATTTTATCTGCTCCATAAATAATTCTAGATAACTTATCGGAATTGTTTAAATGTGTAGAATCCACATAAGACTGTTTTTCCATCAACCGGTCAAAATTTACAGCAGGGCATGCAAATTCGGTCCGTTTTTGGCCAGACAGAAACGTGGTGGCGCTTATGGAAAAGCTGAATACAGCTGATTCCCGTGAGCTCTGTGGACAAAGCAGTATTGCGATTAAGAACACCTTCTTTAGGTATTACATGGAGCGAAGATGAAAACAAAATGCCATCGAATAGTTTCTGAAGACCGTCAGAACCTTCAGAGGTACATTCATGTAATTAATTCATTCATAAATTCATTTGTATAATTCCCTCAGCAGTCTTTTAAAACCTCCCAGCTTTTCCACCCCATTTTCACTCAAAACAAGACTACTCTGCTGATGTGCGCTCGTGAAACTGTTAATTAACACTCTGCTTTATGCTGGACAGTATTTATTTATCGTGAGTTGTTCAAATCGTGGTAATTGAATACAGTTTTAATGATAATTCAAAAATGAAACGGTAATACTAACCGTGGGGAATTTTATCATGATTTATCGTCAAACCGGTAATCATTACATCCCTAATACCAGTACCAAAGAAATCACCTGTGTCCTGTCTAAATGACTACCGTCCCATAGCACTGACTCCAATCATGATGAAGTGCTTTGAGAGGTTAGTCATGCACAACATCAAAACCAGCCTCCCCAACACACTCGACCCACTCCAGTTTGCATACCGTCCAAACCGCTCTACGGACGATAAAATTTCCTCCACCCTCCACCTGGCTCTTACCCACCTAGAAAATAAAGACTCCTATGTTAGAATGCTGTTCATTGACTTCAGCTCGGCATTCAACACAATAATCCCACAACAGTTCATAAATAAGCTAAACCTGCTGGGCCTTAACAATTCTCTTTGTAATTGGATCCTAGACTTTCTAACTGGAAGACCTCAGTCAGTCCGTGTCGGCCACAACACCTCGAGCACTACCACACTGAGCACAGGTGCCCCACAAGGCTGTGTGCTCAGCCCGCTGCTCTTCACACTGCTGACCCAAGACTGCACTGCCAAGTCCAGCTCCAACCACATCAAGTTTGCGGATGACACAACAGTGGTAGGTCTCATCAGCAACAATGATGAAACGCACTACAGAGAGGAAGTGGCACAGCTGGCTGAATGGTGAGGCACTAACAATCTGTCCCTCATTGTGGAGAAGACAAAGGAGGTTGTGATGGACTTCAGGAGAAACTCCGTTGACCACCCCCCACTGACCATCGACAGCTTGACTGTGGAGAGAGTCAGCAGCACTAAATTCCTGGGGGTGCACATCACAGAGGCAAGGCAAGGCAAGTTTATTTATATAGCACATTTCATACACAGTGGTAATTCAAAGTGCTTTACATAAAAGAAAGTGAAAT
Organism: Barbus barbus; assembly: GCF_936440315.1. Taxonomy (NCBI): domain Eukaryota; kingdom Metazoa; phylum Chordata; class Actinopteri; order Cypriniformes; family Cyprinidae; genus Barbus; species Barbus barbus. The sequence continues at coordinate 9,001,691 of NC_136715.1, forward strand.
AGACATTAAAAATCAATAAAAACATGGAAATAAAAATAAAAACAAGGAATTTTAAAATGATACAGAAATTGATTTAAAATGAATTTAAACAAAATGATTATACATAAAATGCATTGCAGTCAGTTCGGACAAATAGCACAGTGCTCATTCAAATGCACAGTTAAACAGATGAGTTTTGAGTCTTGATTTAAATGTGGCTAATGTTTTAGCACATCTGATCTCTCCTGGAAGCTGGTTCCAACTGCAGGCCGCATAATAGCTAAAAGCAGACTCCCCTTGTTTTGTGTGAACCCTTGGTATTTCTAACTGACTTGATCCTAATGATCTGAGTGGTCTGTTCGGTTTATATTCAGTGAGCATATCAGCAATATATTTAGGTCCTGGGCCATTGAGTGATTTATAGACAAGTAAAAGTACTTTAAAATCAATCCTAAATGTAACTGGAAGCCAGTGTAAGGACCTGAGGACTGGTGTGATATGCTCAGATTTTCTGGTTCTAGTCAGAATCATGGCAGCAGCATTCTGGATAAGCTGCAGTTGTCTAATGGTCTTCTTGGGAAGGCCAGTGAGGAGACCATTACAGTAATCCACCCTGCTGGTGATAAAGGCATGAACAAGTTTCTCCAAGTCTTGACTGGAAACAAAACATCTAATTCTTGCAATGTTTTTGAGATGATAGTATGCTGATTTAGTTACTGCTTTGACATGACTACTGAAACTAAGGTCTGTCTCCAGAATCACCCCAAGATTTCTGACTTGATTTTTAGTTGTTTGACCCCTAGAGTCAAGGTATGCATTCACCTTGAGAACTTCATCTTTGTTTCCAAATGCAATGACTTCAGTTTTCTCCTTGTTTAACTGAAGAAAGTTCTGGCACATCCAACTGTTAATTTCATCAATGCATTGGCAGAGGGTGTCAATGGGGCTGTAGTCATTTGGAGATAAGGCTAGGTAAATCTGAGTATCATCAGCATAGCTGTGATAGGCAATTTGGTTCTTCATCATTATCTGACTTAGTGGGAGCATATACAGGCTAAACAAGAGCGGTGCAAGAATTGAGCCTTGAGGGACTCCACATGTCATGGCCGTCCACTTAGACTTATGCTCTCCTATACTCACATAATAACCTCTCCCTTCTAAGTATGATCTGAACCATTTGAGTGCCATCCCAGAAAGCTCGACCCAGTTTTCCAGTCTCTCATGATCGACAGTGTCAAACGCAGCACTAAGATCTAGTAGTACCAGCACTGATATTTTGCCAGAATCAGAATTGAGGCGAATATCATTTATAATCTTAATGAGTGCTGTCTCTGTGCTGTGATGTGCTCGGAAACCAGATTGAAAATTGTCCAGATATCCATTTGACTTTAAGTAGTTGTTCAGCTGATTAAAAACTACCTTTTCAATAATCTTACCTATGAAAGGAAGATTTGATATGGGTCTATAGTTGCTCAACATGGTGTTATCAAGATTGCGCTTTTTCAGAAAGGGCTTAACAACTGCAGTTTTGAGGGAGTTTGGAAAAGTCCCAGAAAGAAGTGAGGCGTTCGCCACTTCTAAGAGATCAGCTTCTAAACAGTTAAGCACATTTTTGAAAAAGGATGTGGGAAGTGTGTTGTAAGGATTACAGAATCTCAGACACTTTGAACTTCTGAGATGGACAACACACACACAGTGCATTAACATACAGACATCTGTCTCCACATCCCACTGAGAGAAAATGCGGGAAAATGCCTCCCTCGCATATGCATAAACTCCTTTTCATCCCTTCCTTTCCATCACCCATCCTTCCCTTCACTCAGAATGATCAATAGAAGAATGTAATATTCCACATTAATGCAAGTGTTATTTACAGTCATGTTTGGTATCATTTGAATTGTCTCAGGACGACTGGCACAATGGTCTCATTCTTATAAGAAGTAAACTAAAAGGTAATACAAATCCTAAGAGTTCAGAGATATTTTGCATACTATAGAGGGTGGGTCAATTCCCAGTGGGTCAATTCCCAATTCCCCAAACTCTAAGGAAATCATTGATAACAGTTCAGTGAACTCATCAACAAAGGCTGGAGAATATTTTGGAGGCCTGTAAATAATGATAAACAGGGTGCGTGGAGCACCTTTCAGCACAATACCTAGGTGTTCAAAAGACAAATACTGACCAAATGACATTGGATCTCACCTGGACCACCAACACCATGTCACTCTCCAAAAAGGCACAACAGTGCCTACACTTTCTCCGCAGGCTGAAAAGAGCAAGTCTCCCTTCACCCATCCTCACCACATTCTACAGGGGCACTGAGGGGCATTGAGAGTGTGCTGACCAGCTGCATCACTGTCTGGTACGGGAACTGGAGTGCTGCTGACCGCAAGACCCTCCAGCGGACAGTGAACACAGCTGCAAAGAGCATCGGTGCCCCTCTCCCCTCCATCCTGGACATTTTCCTTACACGATGCTCTAGCAAAACCAACAGCATCCTGAAGGACTCCACCCATCCCTCCCATAGTTTCTTCCAGCTCCTACCATCAGGAAGACGGTACCGGAGCATCAGAGCCCGCTCCGCCAGACTGCTCAACAGCTTTTTCCCCCAGGCTGTGACAGCCCTGAACTCAAATCACCCCGCCCCCCTCTGAAACCCCATGCAAACCCCTACCTCCTGAAACATGGACCACCCCCCACCCCAAACCTTACCACACCAAAGAAAAAAAACTGTATGGAACTTTTTTGTGCAATTCAAAGTGTGCTACACACAGGTGGAGTGGGCCTGTACAAACCACCTGTAGTAACACACTCTCCTCTATGTGCACTAGACACTTTACACACACTGCTGCGTGTACACATTCCCACAAAAGACTCAGCAATATATGTATGTTTACATGATCATGCACTACAAATCATCCTGCATTGTTCCCCAACCAGCTGCTTGACTCAAAATGTTTCTCTTTGCACATGTACAGTATTTGTGTGAAGCATTCATATAGTTTGTATTTTTTATCTTTTATTTTTTTTAGTTTGTATAGGGTAAATATTTATATATAGTATACTTCTAGTTAAAATCTATCAGTAGGTTAGTTGTGTATAGGTTTATAGTGTATAGGTGTATAGTGTTTTTATAGGTTTAAAGTGTTTTTTTACTTCATTGTTGTATGTCTGTATTTATGTAGCACCGTGGTCCTGCGAGGCACGACATTTCGTTTCACTGTATGTCCCCACATGTAGCGGAATGACAATAAAGCTCAACTTGAACTTTAACAAGTAATATTTTGCAAAGAAATCAAGTAACAGATGTAAATTAAGTACTAGCAAAACAAGTGATTGCAAGCAAGCTTTTTCAGCCCTTAAAGCTTATCCATATTTCCATTCAAAAGTTTGGGGCTGCATTTATTTGATCAAAAATATGGAAAAAGCAGTAATGTTATGAAATATTCCAACTAAAAACAACTATTTTCTATTTTAATATATTTTAATTGTAATTTATACCTGTGATGTTTTAGCAGCCATTACTCCAGTTTTCAGTGTCACACGATCCTTCAAAAATCATTCTAATATGCTGATTTCTTTCTATCATCGATGTTGAAATACTTGTTCTGTTTAATATGAAAAGCTGTGACCATTTTTCAAGACTCTTTTTCAGGAGTGGAAAGTTCAAAAGAACAGAATTGATTTTAAATAATTTAAATATTTTTTGTCACTTTTTATCAAATTAATGCATCTTTGCTGAATAAAAGTATTAATTTCTTAAAAAAAAAAAAAAAAACCCGTCTCCAATCTTTTGAATATTACACTGGGAAAAAAAGGTGTAGAAACTATTTTAACTTAGAAATTGCTTTTTTAAATTCTATTTTTAGATTAAATTAAAATTACAATTAACATTGTTATTATGGACAATCTCTCTTTCAGAAAGAAATAACCTAGAAATGCTTTATAGTGAAAGGCTTCATAGAAAATAACAGCAACACAGCTTACTACAGATTAAAAAAAAATGCTGCTGAGAATAAAGAATAAAGGGATGATGAAAGAGACAGACATGCGTCATCTCTCTGATCTAGGAAACCAAGCTCTGTGCCGAACAACAGCAACAGCGCACACACACATACATACATACATACATACAAAACATCAGGAAGCTTCTGTTCACTTAGACCTAGGCTATACTATCATTCTGCAATCATTTAGTCAGTGTTACATGAGCACAGTATGATGTCCATTACGGATCGTGATTGATCTTGAAATGCACTTTTCTCTCATCTGTTCATGCAAACCTGGAATTCACACACACATAAACTCACATGCAATGTCTCGGTGGTTTTCAACCATCTTCTACTCAGAAACTAGCATGTGTCTATGTTTTCCCATATTTAAAATAGCCGGAAATGCTGACGTCATAAAAGTCTTCTTTTCTTTGAAAATGCAGCTACAAAAATTCTTTCAGTGCTTACAGTAGATGTGCATGCAAATCTGCAGGTTATCTCCTCCTTATCCCTAGTACTTCCTTCACATCCAATAATCTCTATCAGGACGGTTGTGAGAGGGCCATCTCCGGGGGAACCTGAGCTCAGTAAAAGCCATGCAAACTCAGCACAAGCTTTGAGCTGTTTGTTCACCCTCACCGCCCAGTTTCGATCCTTCATTTTGGTCTGGTTTTAGCAATTGTTGAGAATTCAGGGTGTGAGCAGTGTAAGCAGAAATGTGCATTTGTGTGCTCTGTGTTTATCTCACCCTCACACAGTAACGCATTCTGCAAATGAGGGAAGAACGCAAAAGTGTGAAGCATTTGGCGTGAATGCCAGCTTTGCCATGCCAAGCTTTATATCTGAATAGGAAATGACATGGTGGGCAGATTCTAAGACACATTAGAGAGATGAGTGCAACCCTAAAGCACAGGTGTATTCGAAACAAAGGGGTAAATGTGTGATTAAAGAAATATTTGATTACAGATTGGCTTAACCTTATCTGGACCAGGGTGATAAAATAGAGGTTATTGTTCTGTGCTGTATCTATGCAAGCATCTACCCTCAGTACATATGGCTACATAAATGCTGCAGCTAAATACAGCTGTGGCTTCTCTTCTGATTGCTTAATCCCACTCTATAAACGCAGAGTTTTGATTATGAAAAGCAGTGAAAACCGTATTAAATCGGTGTGGCATGAAGCAAATCAAACTGCTTGTTGTTAATGCAGTGACACCACTCTTTAAAATGCAGTCTATGCCTGAATGTACTATGAAATGAAGACAAAAATCCCAATAAATAAATAGATATAATTCCATAATGTGCATAAAGTACAGTATAAAGCCAATTAAGTGCTTCAAATTTACTAAATAAATGTATACTCTAAATGCACCCAAAACCAAACAAAAAAGATACTAAGACAAAACTCAAATGTCCTTGACTGTCGTATAAAATGAAGTTAAAATAGGCCTGGTCGATAAAACTGTATCGGTATGTATCGACGGTACACCTTCATCGATAACAATAGAATAATGTTTGATATAGAGCACGATATAGGTGCATGCTATGTAGGGCTGGTCCGAATACCATTTTTTGAGCTTCGAAGCTTTGGTAGTAATCAACACCAAATACCGTCTGTCTGTTTGCATTTTTATTGTGTCGAGAACCGATCATCCAATGACTTCACGCGTGGCGGGTGTGTTGCTGCGGACCTAAGGGAGTGCAGTGTCGCATTTTGGTGCAATATGGAATTAATAATTAATACGTTCAGAATTAATAAACTTTTAATAAACTACAGAACAGCGCAAGCCGGAAGCGGCACACTTCACGCGGACAGGGTTTATATGCTCCGAAAACGGACACTTCACTAGTGAAACAAAACACAGGTCTGTTAAGAGTAGGGATGTGCGGGACTAGTCGACTAAACGGTACAGCTCCTACTAGTCGACACTGAAAACAATAGTTGATTACACGAGAGAGAAAAAAAACATTATTTTATCATTCAAATTACCATAATTTTAACGTTACATTTAAAACATTTTGAATAACAAGTTAAAGTAAAACTTTTGAAAAAGAATACATATCAAAATATTTAAATATATACTTTTTTAAGAGCTAATCTGGGTGGAAACTACATTTTTGCCTCAGACCTGGCATGCGTTTTCTTCATGTCAGTAGCGGCGAGCTCAAAATGACCACGCGAAAGACCAGCAAGGTGTGGGATTATTTTTTTTGAATTAGAAGGAAATTGAAATGGTTTTTGCGTAAACTGTAATGTCAGATTGGCTTACAATAACTTTACTGGAGCGATGCATAATCATATTCAATACAGGCACGTATACGTTAGTTTGGAGCCAAAGCCAGCAAATGTCAATCATGTCATTGCATATCTAACGAAGTGAGAGATTTCCAGGCTCTTTTCGAAACTGTCTGCTTGCTTGTAGTTATCTTTCTGCGTGCCTGTGACTTCAGTTTTTTTTTTTTCTCAAGTGCAGAATCGCCTCTACTCCCGTCTTTCTCCAGACCACGTTAACATTTTAAATTCACTGAACAAATGCGCATGGTCTGAGTAAGTAAAACGAGCATGGTTTTGTTTTTAGACAATATAGCCAACATGGAGTACATTTTTAAAAGCCATTTTAATGCTATTCCTTGATAAACTTTCCTATTGTTTTTGACTTTTGTTTTAATGTGTGTTTTAATATGTTGCCTAACGTTATATGAAAATGAAGAATTCTGCTTTGCTCCAGTGCATAGCTTATTTATTCAGATCGGGTGGTTTATGTTGAGTGTGTGCTCTTCCTTTTTTTCTGTTTAATGTCCGCCTACAATTAAATGATGATAACGTGAGGCAAGCATATAGCATAATCGTGACCTATTTTAGGATTTTACAGTGTGCTTCAAAGATTAAGTATTTCAGGTGTAGGCTGTTATATAGACACATATGCAGAGTTTTTTTATTTTGCCATTTTTGGGGGTTTCTAGCTTTTAGACTAATCGACTAGAAAACTTCAGTTTAAACGACAGTCAAATTAGTCGTAGCGCACATCCCTAGTTAAGAGCAATACTTTTAATAAGGTAGCCCAGTGCTTAATTTGTAAATTGAGAGGTCCCGGAATAAAGCGGATGCGTAACAGTGAAGGATCCGGCATGTGATTAGAGGTGGGAGAGGACCAATCTTTAGTGATTGCAAGCGTGCATCAGTTGCTTTTATAGGGTTTGTACGTTCATGAAAAACCTGGAAAAGCTATGAAATTTTAAAACAGACATTTCTAGGAAACGTTTTGTAAAAGTCATGGAATTTTATTCCACAAATCTCTGTATAATAGAGTTATATTTAATCAGGTCCTGAATTTGTGTGTAGCCTATATCGCAGTTTTACTCATTCTCGCAGCTTTCGAGTTTATAATGAGGGAAATTCCTGCAAACTTTGTTAGATGAGTAAATAAATCCACACAAAATATCAGATTAAATCAGTCATTTGAAAACAGCCTGAGTGATTCAGCTGGACCATGTCTTCTCTCTTTCACTCTCTCAAAGCGGCTTCACATCGGCGCATCTCGTCTGCAATACAAGAGCTACTGCACCCTGACCCAAGACTTTCGCTTGCATCTCGGGACAGTTGACAAAGAAAACGCATGCATCACATTCGGTTTTGTGATAGCAGAGGGGTCTGTTCACATGTCGCGTCTTTTGCGCACTTAAGTTCATTATTTCAAATGTAGATGTGCAGCAAGCGCGCTCATAATAGAAGATTGTTCATGAAATATATGCATGCTATAGGTCAGCACGAACGTCGTTCATTGGCGAACGGTCTGTTGCTGGTGCAGATGTTCAGCCAGGTGGACAAGTTGAGAACCGTTTCGTGGGGGATGCCAGGTGTTCGAGAAAAAAAAAAAAAGGATATTCGAATCTCAAAATTGAAAATCGAAAGCCAACCCACCGAACGAATATTCAAATAATCTGGTCCAGCCCTAGTGCTATGGGTGACAAGCAGACAGCACACACGAACACATGCTGAGAGCTGTGCCTGCCAATGAGAAGATGATAAAAAAAATTTATATTAGTCGAATTTAAAATAAAAATTTCCATTTGAATGCAAAAACGGTGCAATTTAATGTTAGGTGTGTGTCGGTGAGGGAGCCTAAACAGAGGCGCACGAGATGCGGTGATGATGTAAGTGTCGTTTTTGTTAATCTATCCAGTTGAACCCACAAAATGCACCGCTGCTGCGTTATTCATTCAAAATATTAGAGAAATATAGAAGTTCAATGCGGAGAAGTTACTGCTTAGGTTAAAACCGAAACCAAGCCATTCACAAAGAGTGCATATTAGGTGCATTTTGTTTTTCTGGTTTTTCTGTAAGCAGACTAAACAGTGTAAAGTGAGGGCCAAACCAGAGCCAAATTCAGTTTATAAGTGACAACCTATATAACTAGCAAAATAAGGCCTTGACAACATAGCCATACATACCTTCACAACTCCTCATAGAAGAAAGCAAAAAGTATGTGCTGAATAAAATGCATCTACCTACAAGAAATCACATTTAAGAACACAAGAAAGGACTTGGGATTATATTACAGTCTCAACAAACTCAATTATGTTTACACCATACGACCCAGAGAAGTTTCTGGACCAATAACACAAACTCACAAGCTAGATGTATTTCATCCACCGGTAATTTGACAACTTGTGAACCGAGGGTCATATTACACAACACTGAACGATATTTTCCACCTTCTGGTAGGGTTTTATTTCAGGTTACAGTCTGACAGTTTTCATAGGTTGTTATTAGGACAACAATACCACCAGAGAAGCACTCCCTTGGGATGTTGCACCAGCCGTTCAGCTCAGCAACACAGCCTGGGCACCTGTTCCCACGAGACGGACCACATCTGGAGGGGTGGGCGGAAGAGAGATTTGGCCCCTGCAGATGTTATCTACTCATAGAGGCTACAACACCTGTGCTCACACTCTCTCTCACACAAAGCAGGCGTGACAGATGACATACATACAAAGTCACACATAGCGAACATGCTCACACCTGCTCCCTCTCTCATTCAAGTCAATGGGGCAGCGGCAGATGCATCTGACAAGAGGGACACGCTCGCCTCAGAACTCGCAATATCCTGAGAAAATGACCAGCGATTAAAAGCAGCAAAGACCACATTGTTAAAAATGCTTGTACTCTCTTCCTCTTTCTATTATTTCAAGAAAGAGAGAGAACTGAAACTTTAAATAAACACAAAGAATAAATACATCAAGAAAAGTGTCAGATTTATAATGAAAAGTTCACTGCAACGCTTGTTTGCCTGCTGGAATAACAGCATTTTCAGCTTCATAAATAATAGTGCTGGAGCTCGCATTTATTTATTTATTTTCACATCAGATGTTTGTTTCCTTTTTGTGTGCAGGATCAATGCTGTTCTTTTCTATTGCATGACACAGCAGTATAGTATAATGCAATACTAAAATGTAATATTTGATAATCCTGAAAAGCTGTGAATGCACAGTGTCCATTACATACAAATAAAGCTTTAGGAGGCTAAGCCAATAAAAGCCCAATAATTAAAGAGGATCATATAGCCTAATATATATTTGTAACTTTATGTCTTGGTTAGTAACTTACATTTAATTTTTACTGTTAAATCTTCTGGTGTTTAGGAAGAATTGCATCTATCCTACTTGATAAATCACTGTGACTGTGATTTGTTTTTTTAAATGAGTCATCGGATACAAAATTGACTGGATTGATAGAAATCCATTCCCTCCTTTTTAAACCACTGACGGACTGTCCCGTATTAGCATATTTCCTCCCTCAGCCAGTTGTATGCTCTCTGCCATTTTCTCCGTGCTTGAGCAGCTGTAGCGACATGTCTCGTAAGCAATGCAGGTGTTTTGTAGTTGGATGTAAAAGTAAACATAATAGTAATGCACGGATTGCGGTTATATCCTTGGGCGCTGCGGATAATCCGTGGGTTGGGTAATAAAAATGTACATTCTGATAAATTGTGGGTGGGTCGCAGGTGGATGAGATAAATCATTAATGAAGCAAATATTAACAATATTCTCTCACTAAATCTAAAATATGAACATGTTTTAAATGCATTTTTTCATCTGGCAGATAGACAAATTTCATTTGTGTGTGTGTGTGTGTGTGCGCGCCTGTTCGGGATGTTGCAGTGACAGAAACAAAGTTTGAAGGTAGTACAGCCTGTGTTTATGCTATCAAGAAAGTGTATTTTAATCTTGCCAAAGAACAACTTTTGTTTTATAAATTAACGTTAATTTAAAAGCAGAGTATTATCAGAGCAGGGCTCAAAAAAAATCGCTATTCCGACGTCCCGGGGCTATTGCGTTTTCCAGTCGGGCTACCAAAATGTATCACTGTCCTGCCCGACGGGCTACCTTAAAATACAGGGCTCCCATGCAATGTTCCCTCTAAGCTGAACGCGTACGCGACCGCTCTCTTCTTCCACCAAGGCAGCTCAAAAGAAATAATGTGCCTCGCGCACACAAAAATGATTTGGGAAGCCATTTGATTGAATGCCGCCAGTAAAAGGGAAAGAATAGTAGTGCTCGGGCAAACCGCTATAGAGCTGATGTCACGACAGAGTTAGAGCCGTTTTCATAGAAAGAGAACGATATGCACCAAATGAGTCGCTGTAGAAACTGAATACTTCAGTGGTTGAAGTGCGCTCAACAAGAGAGACAACGCAAACGCAATGACATGTGAAATAAAACGTCCTCATGTATTAAAGAAGAGCGGCTCGATTAAGTGCTGGAAATAGCGGAGGATGGGCAAAGAACGGTAACAAAGACATGTAAAGTCACAAGAGTACTGTACAAACTGTACTTCATAACGATGTTTAGACAGCTATAGAAGAATTCATATGTTCACGTTTTTTTTTATATTTAACTTACAGATCTCAGCTTAAGTTTGGCTTCAGTTTCATTCATTTCAAAAATACAGACAAAAACAGTGATATGGTGAAATATTATTGCAATTTCTAATATTGGTTTCCTATTTTAATACCTATACTTCAAAATAGTATTTATTCCTGTGATCAAAGCTGAATTTTCAGCATCATTACTCCAGTCTTCAGTGTCCCATGATCCTTCAGAAATCATTCTAATATGCTGATTTATTATCAGTGTTGAAACTGTTGTGCTGCTTCATATTTATATGGAAACTGTTTCTTTTTTCTTTGATTCTTTGATTAATAAAAAGTTTAAAAGAACAGCATTTATTCAAAATAGAAATATTTTCTAACAATAGAAGTCTTTACTATCAATTTTATCCATTTAACACATCCTTGCTGAATAAAGTTTATTTAACTTTCTTTAAACTTTTTTAAAGTATCTTTAAAAAAAGAAAGAAATAAATTCTGACCCCACAATTTGGAATAGTTTATATTGTAACAAAATCTATATTTTGACTAAACATGGTTATTTTTAACCTTTTTTTTTTTTAATATCACAGGTCCCAAAAAATACAGTATATGGAGAGAAAAAAAACAAACAAACAAAAAACGCAGTACAACTGTTTCCAACATTGATTAAAAATCAGCATATTAGAATGATTTCTAAAGGATCATGTGACTCTGAAAATACTGCTTTGCTTCAGAGTAGGGCTGCAACAAACGATTATTTTGATAATCGATTAATCTAACGATTATTCAATCGATTAATCGACTAATCATCGATTATTCCACTGATTAACCAGTAGACTTTGATAATTCAGCTTTTGTGATTAGTTAAAATATTAAGTTATACATATTCTAACATAAAGGTCACTTCAGCTTTAGAAAAGTATATTATGTAATTACAATTATTAAACAATTAATTGGCAACACTTTACAATAAGGTTCATTATTTAACATTAGTTAACATGGACTAAGAATGAACAATACTTCTACAGCATTTGTTAATCTAAAAGTTAGTTAATTTCAGCATTTACTAATGCTGTTTTTTAACAGTTTTTATTAACCAACATTAACAAAGATTAATAGTTAAATGTAATAAATGCATTGTTCATTGATGTTAATTAATACATTAACTAATGTTAATAAATGATACCTTATTGTAAAGTGTTACCATTCATTATACAAATAGATGTATTTGGCACACAAAATGAAATGACAGACAGAGACACTCTCTCACCATATAATTATCTACATAAAAAAGAAACTGAATGACACATTTTGCACATTCTGCCTAACTTCTCCTTTTGTAAGTCATATAGATAATAAACAAAATAAAGGTAAGTGATACGACGCTTTGGATAAACTATTTTATTCACAACATAATATTTTAAAATAGCTTATAGGGTTATGAATAATCAAAACAGTCCTTAGCTTGATCAAGCTTTGGTCTCTGTAAACCAAACTGTCACTTTAATGAAACTATTTTTTTCCCACTAATAAAAATATTTAATAATTAGCTAGCTCCACACTGGAGAGCTGCTTTATATCAAAAATCAAATTGTAATTCTAACTGAAAGCGACACTGACTCTGGTTTTTCATGTTTAATACCATAAAGATGCTTGAATTAAGGCTATTGCATAAAGTGCTATATAAATAAACATGATGTGACCGGACATTACTGGAGTAACGTTACATTACTGAAAAGTAGAGCTCATGCAAACATCCACATCGTTGTAATCAGATGCATTTTTAAATGCTGTTTTCACACTGCTGTCCGTTTTTGTTGTGTTTATTTAGTTACTGAGACGAAAGCGCGCAATATATATTAACATGTTCATCCAAACGCCGTTCAAGTTCAGATGCATTTTCTCTGAAGCGCTGTGTCTTCTTCTCTTGAATGCATCCAGGAGGGCTGAACTACAGTCTTGCGCTACAGTGCCACACTGGTGAAACTGCAGTATTGCAGGCTCTAACATTAGGTTATGTGAGATCAAACGACTACTCGACAACTAAAACATTTGTCGACTAATCGTTGCAGCCCTACTTCACAGGAATTAATTACATTTTAAAGTATATTAAAATAGAAAACATTTATTTTAAATTGCAATAATATTTCACAATATTGTTTTGTGAAATAATATTCAGTATTTTTTTATCAAATAGATACAGCCTTGATGAGCATAAGAAACTTATTTTAAAAACTTTGATCCAAACTTTTGAACTGCAGTGTATTGTACAGTAAAAATGTTTTCTCAGGTAACCTAAAATGTACATCATTTATTTACATCAAGGGTCAAATCAAATATAAATAGCTCATTAAAGTTAAAAATGTACACACTTTTTTGTGTGCGTGCTGTACAGGTCTGGTATAAAGAATGCCAAAAGCATCAGGTGACCGAAATGTCTGCCCAATAGAGAAAAGTTTTGCTCAGCAAGAAAAAAAATTAGAGGGAACGTTGCTCCTACGGGTCCTTAAATTTGATACAACTAAACTGAAGATTTTTTAAGGCCTTAGACAGTTTTAAATAAGTTAAATGGTATTAGAAATAATTTTTCAAATTGCCTTAAATAGATTTTTAAGAATTCTGCAGATACCTTGTAAATAGAAAAACTCTTTCCTTGATATTTGTTGATATTTGTGTATTGAAAATGTTTTTGATTGACATTTATGGTCTTTATTTTATTTGGGCTAGTTAAATTAATTTTCGGGCTACCAAAATCTGAAGAGTACCTGCCCGAAGGGCTACCAGGGATTTAGAAATTTTGCGAGCCCTGCAGAGTATTATGTAACTCCTTATGGCTCCGACGAGGTTTTGTTCCAGGTGGTGCCAAATCACACCAGGAATGAATCAACTGGATTCGTGAGACTAGCCTTTCTGATTTTGTGTTTTTCTTGATTTTTGGGGTTCTGCCAAAGGTTAGTTGGCTAAATGGTTGTTTGTCCGGTTGAACTGTGTTTGTTGTGTATTACTATGTCATACTTTGCTGTGCTGTAGCCTAAAGACAAAGTTAAAAGACTGTCTAGTTATGAACGACAAGGATAAAAGATTTGTAGCTGTTAAGTCATTTAAAATACATTCTCAATTATCTGAATGACTGTTCACAAAGACCTTGATTGACAGGTGATCTGACCAGTCATAATGCTGAATCTGCAATCTTGCCCAACAAATCAGACAGGACAGTAGATTAACGTCAGTGGACTTAAACTTAAAGATGTTGTGTATTGACGTCTTTCCACGGTTGCAATAAAATACGTTCTGATGTTCATTCATGTTTATTTCAAGGTTTAAGCAAATATTAAAAAAGACAATCAGTTCACGTGTGCCGTTTGAACTGAGGCAACTGAGGTAAACGTCCACATCATCCATAAACAAACGTGAAGAGCTCATACTGGCTACTATTGTTTCTGGAAGACACACAGAGGAATAATTTTCACATGATTTTGTAGCAAAAACTCTAGTCTACCAAATCCACTTCTCAAAAGTCTTGTGAACAAATATTCTGTATGTTTTATGGCCTTATTTCAGTGACTTAAAAAAATTTTGTTTTTCAGAAACCATGCATAAACATTGTTTTCTGAAAAACACAAACGTACTTTCATGCTGCTCACACATTATTGTAGCCCAGTTTGTGCTGAATACAGTGTTGTCAGACTATAGCCATTAATATATTTTTAAGATACTGAAAAAAAAAAACAACTGTCAGGGCATGTCAAAACTTCTCCAGGGCCCCAAAACGCCCTCAGACTGCAGAGGGTTAAAGAGGCAAAAAAAATAGTTTTTGGAATTTCAAAAAAAAAAAAAAAAAAAAAAATCGGTTTTCTCCTTGCTCCACGATGTGTTTTTTTACTGCAAGAGAACATGTGTTGTGAGAGCACCATGGCTTGTTGGACACAGCAACAGCAACTAAGGAGGGCAGGTTTTTGTAAAGGGTCAATAATGTGCGACTTGGACGTGGCATCCGTCAAAAATAGACTAGGTAAAAACAATTCAGATGACTAAAATATGACTAGAACTAAAATGACATTTTAGTCAAAAGACTGACAAAAACTAAATCAAAATTTGCTGTCAAAATTAACACTGGTGCATCTTTAGCGAAGTGGGACGCTTCTGAAACGTGCCGCGGAGCTGCTGGTATAAACACAAGCACTGAATAGAGTGGCCACGATCACGATCCGGTGGCCATGTCAAAGCCGTAATGCACCGCAGACGTATGCAGTGATGCGCCGATGTTAAAAATTAATCATCCATTCATTATATCATCATGCAAAACTAAGAATTAAAATCATTATAATGCAACAATGGCCACGTACACACTACAAGTTTCAGGAGTGACAACCGCATTTAAATGCGGGAGTGAGTCATGTAAATTATCGTTCCATGTGTGTACGGAACGGCAGTCACTCCCGCATTTGTAACTATAGCAACATTCTGTGGTCTTGCAGGAGTGAATAAAAGTTTAGCCGTTTGTTATGTGCCATTTTTGACTAAAGACGCTTTTTGTCCATCGATTTTAACTAAACTACCGCTGATAGACGTGCTGTGTGTTGTTCCTGTGGAGGCTGCTTTAGAGAGCGCGGTCTTGCAATGTTGCCATGTCCTCACATTTAGAAGTGCTTTCAGGCATGTTGTTTGGTCTTAGCTTATAAAGATATCACTTTATGAAGTTCAGAACATTTTCTGTCACGGATATTAGATGTATGATTTGTGTGTGTGTGTGTGTGTGTTCTAAAACAAAGCATTTGGGTTTTAGTTTTAGTGTTTTTTTTGTGCTCGTCCTTGTTTGTTTTTTTGTTTTTTCTATGAAGATCTGGCAACACTGTCACTTTACCGCACGGTTCAAGAGCACATCTAGCCCCGTGCTAAGACTTCTTTCACTGTTTTCTTGCATCTCACATACAGGCGAATACATTGATGCATGTTCAAATACGTCATTAACAACTAGTTGTCCAGTTCGGTTCTGTACACACCGTGTACAATTTCTGTAAATGCGGTTGTCACTACCCGTATTTTTCGGGAGTTAATGTGGTTGTGGAATACGGTTGTCACTCCCGTATTTTAGTGAACTGTGCGTGTACAGAACGCGATTAAGGAGTAAAAGGTGAACTGACAACCGTATTGAACTGCAGTGTACACATTGCAATTTGCGTGGCCAATTTGGGGCGGGTCGGAGTGGATGTCTAAATCAGAGAAAAATATAGGTGCGGGTGGGTGGCAGGTGGATAATTTATTTTAATTTGAGGATTCGGGTGATGTTTGAGATGATCCACGCATTTCTAGTCTAGAACATAAGGCCGGTTTCACAACAAGCTGCTGCTGTGATGCTGTACAAACACTTCACACAAGTGTGAATACTCTCGCAGCTGCAGTGAGGTACGCTGACATGAAGCTCAGGCTTGTGTTATGAAAAAATGTCTTAATTTTCTCCCAACATCAGAGCCACTGAAGACGCAGTGGATGTCTTGATTTTGATGGTAACCCACCACCAAATACACAAAAAAAGGGAAGAGAGTGGCGGGTGAGCAGTAGCTCATTATCATTTAAAGAGACATGCAAAATGGGCATCCAATGTCCCCTTTAACACTTAACAGTTGACTTGACACATCGTTAATGTATAAATGTTGTCAGCCAGTATGAATTCAAATGAGCAATAAAAAAAAAAAAAAAAAAAAAAAAATGCCATTTGTCCACGTTGTCTTTTTCAACTGTATGAAGCTGATAATGTATTCATAGTGAACTTTTTAAAACAGAAGTGTGGGTGACTAAATTTAACAGCATCGACAATGCTTTTCCTCATACAGATTCTTACTGTACTCCTCTACTATGTTTCCTTGGATAACCTGTACTCAAACTGCCAATGTCAATGAGGAAGAGCTTTCTGACTGATGGATAATTTTAGCAAGCCACGTGAAACTGCAGACGGTAGTATCAGGGCGGCAGATTGCAGGGCAAGTTTTTGTGTGTGGGCTCTATTCCAGCAATCACTCAATGGTCCAACAAAGGCCTGAATCATTGTGATAGAGGGTTGATGAAAGTCAGAGGCAGGGCAAGCTTGCTCTAATAAGCCACTGCTGGTGATTGTTTGCTGCATGTGCCGCTTTGATGGGAAAAGTATGAGGCAAAATAACAGGACTTTTAACAGATTTTAAACTGTAAAATCAAGCGTCTGTTCAATCAGCACACTCATTTCAGGGACGAACAATGACGAGCACAATAACAGCGGAAAACAACGAACAGCAGTGTTGAAGAAATATTTAGCGAGTAGAAGTCTTGATTCTTCTGGTTAATGTTTAATTGGGCTCCAGATGTTGGTGCACTTAAGGGAAATTAAGAGAGCTTGAGAGAGGGGATGAAGAGCAGCGAGCAGTACAACGCTGTTTCGGAGGCAATCCTGGAGTCAAGATCTAAAACGTTAGCTTCTGCTCCTTAAAGAAATGCAATGAATAAATAAAACAAAAACAAAAGCACTCGCTGCAGTTACCAAAGACACTTGATGCGGAGTGAAAGGAGACAGAAGAGAGGGGTCCATCTGTGAGTGAGATGTGAAAGAACTCTGATGGGCCCCTGTGTGACCAGAGAAGCTGAGTACTTGGTACGTTGAGAGGAAGTCTGGATTCCGGCTGTCATGAGTTCTGTAATCACGTCGGGGAACACTGCGTTCTTGGGCCTGAAGTAAAGCGAAGTGGAATCTGACAGGTTGTCTTCATTTCTCAAGGATTGGAGAGCATATAACTGACAGCACCAAATCCTGCTTCAGGTTAAGAGGCAGAGATGGTCTATAACGCCAATCTAAGAACTCTAACCTAGACAAAGCTGTCAGTAAAAGCAAAGCTGGTCAATCTTGTGCAAAATAGTCACAGGCCATAAGTATTGCATAAGTAGGCTACAAACCACTTGGCGCCAATTAACCCTTTCTCTTATCAATGCCTACAAGAACAGTGTTTTTTCAAGCATTTTGATGCCAAAGACCCTAAAATTATGATATGCCTAGCCTATAAGTGCATTTATAAGCATATAAATATATTTGAAAATATATTTTTTTTGCCTGTCTAAAAACTTGTGTAAACTGTAAAAGAAAGCAATAAAACTTACTAGTTAAGGTCACTAACCAATCAGTCACATGTTGGATGACTATTTGAATATCTCAAGTAGGGATGTTCATTTTAACTGCTTAACCGTTAACCGACCATATAGAAGTTGACCGATTATTACAATCAGTTAAACGGTTTAAGTCATTTTTTTATCAAAATATTTTAAAAGGTTTGCTCCATGGTTAAAATACACTTATGTAACTACTTCACTGGCGTTCCAATATCCACGAAAAACAAAATGTTTTGCATAACATCACGGGTCCGGTGATGACGCTTAACGGCACAGATTGGCTACATATTTAAACTGAGCAGTGTTTTTTTTTTTCATATGTTTGACTGACTGTATTTCATTATGATAATGAACAGGCTGTATTATTGTCAAGGAACCAAAGCTTAACTGTGTGCGCGCATGTGGCGCCAATGCAATCATTTGAATTGTTTCCGTCTAACAGTGGAAGCAACTACTCCTTTTAGTCAAAGTTAATCGGAATTGTAAAAGGTTTGTTTT
This sequence comes from Barbus barbus, assembly GCF_936440315.1. Taxonomy (NCBI): domain Eukaryota; kingdom Metazoa; phylum Chordata; class Actinopteri; order Cypriniformes; family Cyprinidae; genus Barbus; species Barbus barbus. The sequence goes on from NC_136715.1 coordinate 9,020,166, forward strand.
ATTTGTGTACATTCACACCACAAACAAATATTTGTGCTTTAGTAAAATAGGCCTAAAGAAAAATAGGATTCTGCTGTCTGCCTTTTCCTTTTGCGCAGCAAAAAAAAAAAAACGAACCTAGGCTACTTGTTGCACAGTTTTTTCTTTCGTTTTCTTAATTTATTATTTAACTAAAGATATATTTGTATTTATTTGTTATACATACATACATACCTACCTACATACCTACATACCTACATGCATATACACACACACACATATACATACATATACATGCATATACATGCATACATATATACATACATGTATATATACATACATATATACATACATATATACATATACACATACATATACATACATATATATATACATATACACACACACACACACATTTATTCTCTGCGCTGCAGGTGCGTGATACGCTGTTGCCTCAATAAACAGTAGTCATACTGTAAAGTCACACTGAATTTATCGTATTTACTATCTGTGTGTAGATTCTCTCTGACACATCGTTCTACTTTGGTCGTCTCAGTTGAAGTGATCTGGAATGACATTACTCTGAATTAAACGAAACATGCTTAGTTCAAAGCCTTCTCTTACAACAAAAAACTCCAAAGCATCCAGTAGTGAGTTTGTGGCAAACTCATTAAAAAGTTTCTCACTTAAGTTCACAAGAAAGAAAAGTAAATGGATGGATAATATAGCTTAGAAGAAAGTGAGGAGGAAATCACGATGAGGAAGATTAACTTTGTTTACCTGACAGAGTTGAGGATGATGCATGTTCGTATAATTAAAGACTGATTTGCCGGCGTGTAAAATATCTGCCTCACACACACATTATAATTTAAATAATTTGACAACCTTGTAAAACACGCTTTCACCATTTGCCCTATTCTTAAACGGTGTGCATAATTCAAGGTTCGGTCGCATAACATTGTCCCTGTGGGTACTGAGACAAGCGGAAGAGAGAGACAGAATGAGATATCTGCATACAGAGCTGAGTAGAGACAGGTAGACAATGCTGATATGAATAATTGAAAGAAAAAAAAAAAGCAAGTAAAAGCAACATGCCAGAGCTATTCAAAACAAGCTAAATGTGAATAAATCATCAGTAGGGGAGAGAGAGAGAGAGAGAGAGAGAGAGAGAGAGAGAGAGAGAGAGAGATCTTAATTATTTTGTGGCTGTTAGTGCGTTTAAATTACTAAATCCAAAACCTTGTTCTAGGTGCAAAACTAATTTCTGATGTGGCTAACTAGCTTTGGTTTATTTAGTGTCTGTGTGGGTAGCAGTACAGAAACCCAACAGTAACAGCAGCAAGGCAACGGTCCTGTCGAAGTGTTGGAGGGAATATAAATAAAAATAAAATTCTTTCTGACACCAGTTTGCGAGTCAATGTCTAAAGCACACGTAGTTCAGTCAAGGACTGTTACAAGTCTGACTGATGAAGGCAGAAAATTTTGAAAGCTGATTCTTGGGCAAAAAATAAATTTTTCTAAATCGAAGGGTGTTCATTCTAAGTCTGAATACTTTCCACATGACCTCAATAGCCCCAAAAAAAAAAAAAAAAAACTACATACAAAGCACTAGGGGTGTAACGGTACACAAACTTGATGGTTTGGCATGTACCTCTGTTTTGACATCATGGTTCGGTATGGTTTCGGTACAGCAGGAGGAAACAAATTAAACATATATACATATATATGTGACCCTGGACCACAAAACCAGTCTTAAGTGTCAATTTTTTTAAATTGAGATTTATATATCACCTGAAAGCTGAATAAATTAAATAAAATAAAAAATAAAATAAAAGCTTTCAATTGCTGTATGGTTTATTAGGATCAGACCATATTTGGCCGCGATACAACTATTTGAAAATCTGGAATCTGAGGGTGCAAATAAATCTAAATATTGAGAAAATTGCCTTTAAAGTTGTCCAAATGAAGTCCTTGTCAAAAATGAATTGTTGATATTTTTATGGTAGGAAATTTAATCTTCATGGAACATGATCTTTACTTAATATTCTAATGATTTTTGGCAGAAAAGAAAAATAAATAATATAATAAGATAATTTTGATATATATATTGATATAAATAAATATATACACACATACACACACACACACACACACACACACACACACACACATACATACATATATATACACATATATACACATATACATATATACACATATATACACATACATATATACACACATATATATATATATATATATATATATATATATATATATATATATATATATATATACATACACATATACATATACATATACATATATACATATATATATACATATACATATACATACATACACATATACATATATATATATACACATACATACACACATACATGGGGTTAATGAACAAATTGCATATTTGCGTGGAGGCAAAAGTGCTGAAGTGGAGGCAAAAGTGCTGCTGCTCCGAGTTGATTGTTATTTTAGCAATAGCAGGAGGTGTGCCATGACAGGTTGTCAGGTGTGCAATGGAAAATTATCCAAACCTCTCTATATAATAATTCATTATTATTATTATTATTTTAAATCATTGTTATTAGTTATCTTTAACATCTTCATGCGTTTGTAAATATATTTTACAAATATTTAACCAATGAAAAGAGCTTATGACTAAACCTCGTAATGCCATCAGATCCTCAAACGGTCAGTGAAACCTCATAACTCCAACAAGCCTCCGTTCAAAATTAAGCGTCGTGCACAGTTTGGAGACAGATCTCTGCTTCTTCGCAATGCAAGGGTAAATAATGAACTGATGTTTGAATAAGTACAGCGTTTTCTTCTTCAAAAGGTTTTTTGTTTAAATGTTTGATAATGCTAACGCAGTACAGTATTTATGCAGTGACTACACAGAAGCGTTAACATTGACTGACCAGCTCTCAGTGTGCCGAAGGTAATGGCGAGCCTGGTCAGCAGGTCCTCATTCTCGTAACACTCTTCTTTGGCGACGACCCAAAAACAGCTCTCGGACATCTCCTGGGGTGAGATCTACACAGAAATAGAAAACAAAAGAAAAAAATAATGGCTTGACATCATCATGACACATCATGGGAGGTTAGGATGCTGGAGTTGCTAGGCAACGTGAGGCATCTAAACAGTGAGGGGGTTTATGAAAAAGTAAAGAGGAAGCCTATTCAAATATTCATACTGTGTTCTATTGCTGGTCTTTATTTTGTTCTCCTACATGTCAGTTTGTGTGACAGCTGATGCAGCCCTGGAGAGGCTCATTCTCATTCGTCACAGTACATAAAAACACAGGACCGATATCTCCAGTCACACAGCCACACACGGGCCACAGCTTACACACCCATGAATCATTGCACTGAGGGAACACGAGCATCATTTAGGGGGGAAAAGGAATGAAAGAATAACGTAAAGTAGCAAACAAAATCTAAATATGAAAGAAAAAGAAATGACAGGAAAGTAGTACAGAGGACACAAATAAAAAGATAGAAGGAAACGAAAGTAGTAAGTAACAAAAGAAAGGAAAAAAACATGGCAAAAGAAAGAAAATTATAAAAAAACGGACAAGAAAGAAATTGAAAAGGAGGACACAAAAAAGTAAAGAAGAAAAGGAAGAGTGAAATGGGTGAAATTTTATTTAAATTTTTTTCCTCTTAGAATCATTTCATTAGTATATATGGCTCAGTGTGATGTTTTTAAGACAAAGTTAAGACTACAAACAGTGTCTTTGTGGTGTTCTAAGATCTAATCTTGGCAGTTTGAAAGGAAGCCATGGTAACATTGGCGGAGAGTAGAGCATTGTGGGACGATCAGTTTAATGGAGTCTTGTTGAGATAAAGACTGAAAGGGTAATCAATGCGGCCGGCTGCACTAATGAACAGACCTTACACTTCTGCCAAATACCTGAGCCAATAACAGCTCTTCAAATCTGCTCCATGAGGACATGTTCAAAGGAATCAAACAATCAGGAAAGGACTGAACATGAGCCTGAAGAGTAGCCTCTCAGTGGAAGCGATTAACCCATGTTTCCGACCGTGTGTGTGATTAAGCGAACACATGCTGCTACGTTCAGCCCCTCTGACGGGCACAGGGTGGCATGTTCCCCAAGATGCACCAGCTGCCTGGTCTTTGGCTTTGTGAGCTGCAAAGCTCTAGTTAACGAGTGATAAAAGTCTTGGGTCAGGAGCCATGAATATTGTATGGTTTCAGTTTCTCAAGCAGCTGTTTGAAAGAGCTTCTTTGTGTCCTCCTAATGGCTAATTACAAACAGGTTTTGGATTAAATTAAGCATATGGCGGATTCTTTAAAAACATCTGTATGACACTGACAAAAAGGACAGCGATTAAATATTAATCGTAATGTTATAAACTAACACAACTAAGAAGACATTGTACCGCAACATCTGCCTAGAAACGAGAAGAGCCTCCACACAGTAAAGTGTAATCCTTCACAACGGAGTAACATTTGCTTTAATGATGCTTGGCAGGAAACAGAAGAAGTTTTCTTTGGTTACTTCGCAAACATCTGTCCTTTCATGCTGCTGTCACCACCACATTTGAGTGCCAAAGCAGGATTCTGTCCCAGAGTGTATTGAGTGAAGTTAAAGACTAAAGAAAAGTTGTTCATGGTACAGAATGTTACCTTGGACCAGTTGAGGCGCTTCATGGAAGCCTCTGGTTTGAATTCCTTCTTGGGTTTTAGTCCAAAAGGCAGTGTGTGTTGGATTGAGGAGGATGTCAGTCCCCCTAGACACAAAGGAGGAGGAGGGGGTGGAGGCATCCCAAGCATGGAGGCATAGCCCGGTGGAGGCGGGGGAGGTGGAGGCGGACCTGGAACTCCAGGAACAGGTGGAGGAGGAAGTGGGGCAGGTGGACACGAGGTAGAGGCAGCTGAAGACAAGGCCGGGACAGACTGCACTGAAGGTAAAACCACTGGAACGGATCCGAACTATGAAAACAAGAGACAAAAAAGGACAAACAGCAGAAGCATGCCTCATCTTAATTCAGTTCCTTTTTCTAAAACAACTTTAAAACATACACTACTGTTCAAAAACTTGAGGTCAGTGAGATTTTTTTGTTTTTCTCCCTGTTTTTCCTAGGCTCACCCAGGCTGTATTTATTCAATAAAAAATACAAAACAGTAATAGTGCTTACTAATATTATTACAATTTAAAAAATTTAATTTTCCTGTGATGGCAAAATTAAATTTAAACAATATATTTCTCTAACTGACCCCAAACTTTGGAACAGTATTTTAATAACACTTTTCAAGACATTAACACAGTAATTATCAAGAACTAAAAATGACCAATAGTTTTACACCATTTATTAATCTAAATACATTTTTCTACATATGCTAATACACATTCAAGTTGATATTTCCCAAATAAGCACATTAATTAGCAATGCAAACTGTATAGCTATAAATGTGACCCTGGACCACAAAAGCAGTCATAAAGGGTCAATTTTTTGAAATTGAGATTTAAAAATCATCTGAAAGCTGAATAGATAGGCTAACCATATGGTTTTGTTATGATAAGACAATATTTGGCTGAGATACAACTATTTGAAAAATCTGGAATCTGAGGTTGCAAATCTACATATTGAGAAAATCGCCTTTAAAGTTGTCCAAATTAAGTTCTTAGCAATGCATAATACTAATCAAAAATTAAGTTTTGATATATTTACAGTAGGAAATTTACAAAATATCTTCAGGGAACATGATCTTTACTTAATATCCTAATGATTTTTGGCAATCAATCATTTTGACCCATACAATGTATTTTTGGCTATTGCTACAAATATACCCCAGCGATTTAAGACTGGTTTTGTCGTCCAGGGTCACAAATACCAAACTTGGAATTATAAATACTGAAAAAAAAAAAAACTGTTTATTGTTAATTCATGATAAGTAAAATGAATGTTAATTAATGTAACAGTAGCCACAAAGAGTAAACTATTCAGAATAAATAAAATAAACACACTGTAACATAAGCGGATAAAAAAGAAAGTGAAAGAAGAAAATGAAAGAAAAGCAATAAAGTAGACAACGAAAGAAAACAAAAGGGACTTGGAAGTGGATTTATGCTCCTATTTTAGCCCCTGTGCTAATATATTGACCATAAATTTATTCAGGCTTCTAAAAGTAGGTCTGAGTCCTGCTGGCTGCAGTAGCTGTGTACTTTCTGGGTGATGGAGTGATGGAGTGGTTAAGGTTCAGGGTAAGCAAATAGAAAGTTTCCAGGTCTGATCGCTGTAAGAATCCATCAACAACAGCATCACTGAGCAAAGTCCTTAAACCCTATGTAACTCCAGAGGAATCATCCTTGCAATAAAGCTCATAGCATTCTTATGACAATATCAGGTGAAAATTGAGGAAGAAAATAAAGCTAAAAGATCCTATGAGGTGCAAGCCTACATTTGAGTATAACAGAGACATACAATACCTGTCCTTCCAGATTTACTCAGGTAGATAAGTAAATATAAAAGATTAATCAGACCATAACCCTTTCCCCGCTCAAAACACCTCCACCGCAAACCTCCATCAAAGATTCAGAGAAAACAAGTATGAAACATTACTCTGGTGTATTCACACCATTCATCTTGAATGGCAAACAGCTACAAGAGTTGGGGTAGGGGATTATTGAACAAGTAGGTGTGCTCTAATTCAAACTGTACACATGCCGGCCTCTAGATAATTCACAGGGCTAAGAGTCAGCATGACTGACGCTCCTGCATATGTGGAGAATTGACTGGGTGATTACGTTTTCCGTTGCTGCAAACGATCGCAACCCAAAGAGATGGATCAGCTTAACTGCCTGCACTCCAAACTTTCACTTCGCTCATTGGCCACCATTATTTAAGAATTGATCTGCTCTATCGACGATATCCCAGTGAGCCAAAAAGCAACTGATCAAACAAACTGTTCAGTTGACGCCCTATTTGTCATGTCAGTGTGAGGGGTTCACATCCATAAAAAAAAAAAAAAAAAACAAGTCAAGTCTGAGGACAAAGTGGAGGAGAGGGGTAAAGGCACAAAGCTTGGCAAGCCAGAAAGTGAGGAAAACTAAGAAAAATGTCAATGTGCAGGAGGTCAAATGGTAAAGCAGGTTAATTTAATGCATATATAAGTCCAAAAACATACAACTACAACTAATAAATGATTGATATTATAAACCAATGCTGAGTGCTAAAAACTCTGATGTGTCATGTTAAAAGAAAACTTTTTTTACTAATATGGTGCCAATACATTATGCATGCTTACTTTGCATTATACAACAAAAATCATTATACAACAAAAAATGGTAAATTTAAACATTAAAAAAGCAAAAGGGCCACTGCAAAAATGTATACCACTGAACACCAAAAAAAAAAAAAAAAAAATCTTCAAAAGTTTTATTTGAAAAAGACTTATTGATTAAATATGGAGTAGCTAAAATCAGGGCTTTAGAGGAGTATGCATCTCTTATAGCAGCTGTTCAGGGTGAAGTAGAAACAACATTAGGGCAGACTGTGCCAATCTCTATTAGAGAGAAGCGCAAAAGCTGTAAACAAGTTAGATGTCAGCTCGTAAAAAAACAAAATGTTTGTGCTGTAGGGCTGAGCAAGAGTGAGCAGCATGGTGAGCGTACTTGGCACAAATTAAATCTTTTTAAAGGGGTGGCTGATTGCGATTTCACTTTTTTAAACATTAGTTAGTGTGTAATGTTGCTGTTTGAATATAAACAATATCTGCAAAGTTACGAAGCTGAAAGTTTCATACAAACGGAGAAATCGTCTTTTAAAATTCTGGCAGTTTAATGCCAACAAAAATGGCTCATAGGGACTACAGAGTTCCTTCCCGGGTCCGTTACGTCACGAACCCAGATAAACCCCGCCCCCGGAAAAACACAGCAAAGGGCGCGAGGCCAAGCTGCATTGCTTTAGAGAAGAGGAAGAGGAAAACTAGGGGTGCACATAAAACTCTATTCATATATGAATTGCGATTCTGTCTTCTAACGATTCGAATGGATTCACAAGTTTCAATAATCAATAAAAGCAGGAAATGATCAGCACGTTTATCAGAGAAGGGACAGAGCGGTGTGGAATAAAGGTAAATGATGTGAAAAATTATGTTTTTTTTTTAAAACAAAGCATTAACATGTTGGACTGCACCCCATAAACACAATCAAGCCTATATATAAAAAAAAAAAAAAAAAAAAAAAAAGTCAACCACCCCTTTAAAGATGGAATAATGTGAGGACGTGGGGTAATTGTCATGGTATAGTGGGAGAAGTGTGTATTACGGATGGAGAAAACAAAAACACAGCTACAGGACAGCCTGGCCAGGGAGAACAGATGTGCCTGTATTGCTTGTGTGCATAAACAAACCGCTGGCCAAGGGCACAAGATTTAGATTTCAACCCATTTTTTGTATAATTGCCTGGCTGGACTGAACAACTACTGAATCTGAGTCAGTTTCACATTGTCTCCATGCAAATGCTTAATTATGTTGCAAATTGTTTGTTTCTGAACAGATGATAGAAATCAAATTAAAACAGATACATCACTCGCTTAATCACTGTGGTGTCATGATCTCTAGTTCTCAACATTTAATGTCAAATAAAGAAAAAGAACTGAACAAAGAGAAACCAGAAGGAGAGACAGAACTAAAACAACAGTGAGAAAAGAAGGAGATGGGAATCCCAGCAGCAATGCCATCAAAAACAGTGACACAAGTGGCCAAAACAAAAAGAGAGAAAAGCATAGGTACCTGGTTTCTATAAGCCTGAAGTTCAGCTTCCAGCTCATTGATCTTCTCCTCTCTTTTCAACAGCAGTGCTTGAGCTTCATGTCTGCCCAGGAACTCCTCATCAAACTGAAAAACAAAAACCATATCAACAGAGATAAAAAAAAAACAAAAAAACATAACCCATTCCTCTACTGATGTTTGAATGCTTAAATGCCTTTTTATGTTAGCATTATGTACTAAGGCTGAGCACTAGTTATTGAAATAAAGGATAATTACACTAGTATGAAACACTGTGTACTGAAACATACCACACAACCTTCTCACACAAAATTAGTCTTCATAAAAAAATAGTTTTCATTCTTAAAAGTCTGACTGTAAATTTTCATGCCTACACTGCAAAAAAAAAATTAGTTTGACTAGTCGACCATCCTAACCCTACAAGTTCAGCTAAGCTGATTTCATTCATCAAGTTCATTTTTTGATTTAAAGGCATAAAGAGCGTTTTTGATAGTTTTAAAAGTTAACTAGTTATCTAGAAAGGATGTAGTTAAAGAGCTGTGGTTTGGCATGTATAGATCTGTTGCCCTCAACCATGTACATTTCGGCCCACAATTATAAAGGAACGCTCCCAACAATCAATACAAGGGTCTTTTTAATCTCAGAAAACTGTTAATTACAAATGGCTGTTTGAACGATTTCAAGTAATCTCGCCTTAATTAAAGGAAGCTAAATGGTGCGGTCGTGAATGGTCTTCAAAGGCCACATACTTCATTAGAGGAGCCAGAGAGAGAAGAAAGAAACCGAAAACAACGGAGGGGTGGAATATAAAGAGGAGGGAAAGAAAGGGCACTTGCCTTTTGAGCTAACTCCGAGGCCCTCTGTTCAAACTCCTCTGCCCTGGCTTTATCCACACACACCTCTGCAGAGAAAGCATGGAGAGATTAACCATTTCGATTTGAAAAGCAAACTATCCAGCTCCAATAGAAAAGCATACACACCTAAGAGGTGGCTGAAGTCCACATCCAGACGCTTGCGGTAGGCAAAGTCAGGATCTGTGCCGCTACGATGGAGGACGATTTGAGAGACACACTCCTCTATGATCTTAAAATACTGAGGCCTGGAGGACAGAGAACAAGTGAGAATAGGAGAGAGCGAGGAGTGAAGAAAAATCAATGCATTGTATTATCTTTTTGGGAATATGGTACCACTGACTCGGGCCACAAAATGAGAAAAATTGTTAGATTAACTCTAAATCCTCTGACAGTAGCGATACTGGATTATACAAGCTATTAACTGGTGCAATGAAAATGAATGAGTCCTTTAAATCTGCGATGCTGCTCGACACGCGCATAAAACAGAAAGAGAGATATAAAAATGGAGAGGGATATGGAGAGCGACATAACAAAAGAGAGAAGGGATGACGTATGAGATACTGTAGAGTGAACTCAACCACATTTTAAAGTATCATTTAAAACTGCAGCCAGGCAACAGGAGTTTGGCTTTCCTATCCCTGTTAACTATATAGTTATATATTTGAATTAAAAAAACTGAAGTAGCATTTGCCTGTATATTATAAACTGGTTAGACAGGTCTAGCCTTTGGCATGTGAATGTGTATATTAATGAAGTAGGTATATATGGTATATATCGCCTATCTGCAGTGTATTAGGAGCTTGCTTTTTGATCAAGACCAGGTTTAACACACCCCCAGCTGTGAGCTCAAAGACATAAAAACTCTCTTTGAGCAGACGCCACCGATGAAAAGAGAGAGAGCGAGAGAGAGGGTATATAGGGAAGGGGAAGAGTAATGTGGGCATGTGTGATGAGAGGAAGATGAAAGCAGGATCATTCTCTTTGTCGGACACTGCCATTGGATGGTTTGGGGGGGAAGAGACCAGCAAGGCGTGTGGACTGCCCTTGCAGAATAAACAGCGATCATGGACAGAGTTCAGAAATAAATGCTCATGAGGTGAGAAGAGCTTACTGGGACTACTGGGACCATTTAATAAAAACTGACCAATTTACCAGCAGGACTCGAGGAGGAGACACAACAAAGTTATGTTTATTTGGTCAGAGCAGAATTTATTTGGTCAGGTTCGAAACGCTTTGGGATAGCCTACTTATATTTTGGTGATTAACTGCAGGATAGGAGATAAAATATTTTTGGCAAGTCTTCTCTCCAGATATGTATAAAATAAACTACCATTTTAATACAGTGCACAGAACGATCAATAATGGATATATCAGAGTGAACAATTAATAAAGCGAAATATAGACAGAAGATATAGCGGAAGACATAGAGATATTGTAGATATCTCTCCAAGCAGAACAGGCGCTTCTTTTCTCCTGTAACGGCGCTCGGCAGATGGTCTCTCTTTACACCTCTATTTCCCTTTACACTTCGCTCTTCTGTCAAAGCTGTTATTCTTAACACAATACAGCTCACCGGCTAAAGAGCTTGAAAAGCTGATCTTCAACACACAACACACTGAGTCATTAACGAGACCTTAACACCGGGATGTATGCCGTTGCATCACTGGCACTAATTAGTCAAATTAAAAAAACCTCAGACTAGGTTTGAAAGGAAGGAGAGGCGGCATTTTCAGAAAAAATCATGAATACAAGATGAATGTGATGTGACTTGCAAGGGCCCGAGTACATAGCCACTGGTTGGGTGCTTTTCATTCACTATTTAGTCAAATTTAAAATAAAATAACCCTCACCGTGTGAAATAGTCATTCCTGACCAGCAACAGGTGCTGTAGTATGGAAAGAAAATGGCTCTCAGCGCTTGTGTCCTTCACAGAGCAGTATAACACATTAAAGACATCTCCAATTTCAGTACGCACTTTGTTAAGGAACAAATCAAGCACTGCAACTGCCAAAATAAAAGCAACAAATGGAAACATACAGAAGAAAACAGCATACACACTCTTAATAAATGCAGTGTAGACACAAAGACAGAGCAAAGAACTACCGACTAGCCTTGTCACAGCATGAGACTTGTAAAACACTGCTAATGAAAGTAAACTATTGAGGATGATTTATGGTTATGATTAAATCGAAGAAAACAACATCAATGCAGTCAGAGCATGCTCTCTAAAGATATTAAAACAGTCTGCATATGACCAACATGTTGTTGGAGGTCCTCAAAGGATCAAAGAATGAGTGGGAGAATGAAAAAGACGACGACACAAGGGAGGGGGAGTCTGAGTGTGGACAGAATAGCAAATGAAATTACATGTATCTCAGCATCAGAAGGATATTCTAGTTCACTTCTGATGTCCTCCAGGCGATGGGAGAACTCAATCATGTCCTCATCCTTGTGCTCCTCAAAGACCTTCAGCTGGATATCCAGAGCATCATTTTTTACAGCGTTCAGGGTCTACACAGCGTGAAGGGCAAGGGGAGACAAACAGAAGAAAAGAACAAATTAAATGGACCACGCCACAGAAAAAAAGATATTCCTTGGTCTTTTGAAATAAATAAACTTTGAATAAAACTTTGATGTAGTACTGTATGTACACCTACAACTCAAAGTTCCCTGTTAGTCCACCAAAACTATTGCTAGACACTAAAGGCAAGCGCAGACTACAAGAATGAGGTGCGACAGACTTTATGATTGATAAACAGTCTTTAGGAATTAGCTGGAAATAGGAATTAGAAAACAATAAACTGCAAAAGTTTCACTTTTCTTATGTACACTTGGCCTAAGTTGCGGAAGGAAAAACAACAAAAAAAACTATTCTTTTGTCAGAACCAGAAGCACATTAACATTTCCACAAACATCTAGTCATTATTCCGAAAAATGGTGGGGGTATTGTTGTTTATTTCACATGTGAAGAGGTTAGCCAATCAGAACGGAGGTTAACTACATGTAGAAATCATACAGATATAGTAGTAAAAACAGCAGGTGTAATTCTACGAAGCTGCTAGGAGAAGAAATTGAGGGGAAAAAATTATATACAACTGCTTTTGTTGCAAGAAAGCATGACTAACATTTCAAGTGGACTTTGAGGGGAAAATATGACAAATGTGTGGAATATTGGGCACTTTATGAGAGAGAAAAGAATAACAGCATTTTCAAAAATGTGCATTTAGAAAGAGAAAATAATTTTGCTTTCATTCAATCTCTTTGTATTCCCAAGTCCTGTTTCTGAGGCAGCTTCTGTTTTGAATAATAAATAAGACATGCGTGAGGCATTAATCTATCTCCCTTCCACACTCTCTGGCTTTCATTTCACACACATCTCCTGTTTTGTTCAGGCAGTTTTCAGTCATTTGTTGATAGAACATAACCACATTCAGAATGCCAAGAGGAGACAGACCGAGAGAAAGAGACCAATCCAATCCTGGCTGTACGTATTGATTCAGCAGAGCGACCTCTCCTTCAGGCCTTATAAATTATTTGCAGACCCATTTTACAATATTTCACTCAAGTGGACAACTCATTTAAATATTAATACACAGGCAGTGGTCGAGCCGCTTACCGGCAGGATCTCTCGCAGGCCGCAGCGCATAAATTCATTTCGGATGTGCAGCCTGAAGTCCAACTCATCAGGAGATGTTACGAGAGCATTGATGAGCTGCATGCAAGCCACCTAAAGGAAGAAGATAACATTCAGTAAGAGTATGTGTGCGTGTGTATATACATATGACATATGCAGGTCTGAGGGCATGCATTTGAATTAGGTGTTGAAATGCTAAATGGAATATTTGTATTAGGATTGATTAAAATGAATTGTCGAAGAACCATTTGGGGGGGGGGGGGGGGGGGGGGGCATTTAAAAACAACAAACAACGTAAAAGTAATGGTAACCAGTTTTAAATTTAAAATAGATAAGGTGCCTTATGCATAAATATACTACCAATAACAATAAGCAACAGAACCGTTTTTTGGAATTGATAAATTGGAAGAAATGTTTCTTGAGCAACAAATCAGCATATTAGAATGATTTCTGAAGGATCATTTTATACTGAAGACTAGAGTAATGACCATTTTTCTATCACAGGAATGATCAGCAACTGATGTCAGCAATCTTCAGTTAGCCTTGATTTGAATTTATCACTAGTTTAACAAAGCTTGATTTGAAAGCAAATGTGCATGGCCTTGAATGTCTCACTGAAGCTTGTTTTCAAGGGAATGTATAGGAGACTGCAAGTTTGAACATGTTGAAGAGCATCACTGTGGTTTATGACTCTCACTGAGCTCTGAGCCAACAAAAAGGATTCCAGCACCTCAGTCAAAAACTACTATTCTCATCTCAAGCAACACAGATCATCAATTATTGATCAGCCTTCTCCACGACACTCTAAATCACACGTGTGAGAGGGAGTGTTTAGTTAAAAGGCACTGGTGCATTCAGGGCCGTATTAAACAGACCATGAACTTAACCTCCTGTTCACATCATGTGTAATAATTGAATATTACATAAACCACACCAATTACAAATTCATAGTGGTGTGTGTCAACTTAGGCTGTGATGGCACATGAATATGTCAGACATACTCATACAGTAACAGTAGTTTTTTTTTAATAATTCAATAAAAGGACAGGCCTGTAAGACTCATTTGTTTGTGAATCAGATGATACTGACTGTGCTGTATGATTTGGATGCACTAAAAAAAATTGGTTACTGATTCAAGTTGGGATTAATTAAATAATCAATGTATAAAAAATGGGAGGCATTCATATTTCTCATCCTAAACTCATAGGGGTCAAAACAAAAAACAATAAATGTCAATAAAAATCAAGATGTTACACAATTGATTTAGTTCAATCAATGGATTTGTCAGAGTTCATGTGTCCTTTGAATGATGCACTAAATGGACAGGCTCATATGATTGCTGTATGAATCAGATTTACTAAAAAAAACTGGTTCATAAAAACCACCAGTTGATAAATTTAAAATTCTATATTTTTACTGAAATGGCCAAATAATTGTAGGCAATGTTTATAATTCTAAACTCAAAGCTCAAAACAGAAGATGATGACTATGAATAGAAATTAGACTGTAATGATGGGCTGTATATTTATATTTTTCACGCAGCAAAAATCAAGAAAACAAAATGGGCAGAATAAGTCTTTCATAGTAAAAATCCTTTGATTTAAGAGACAACGACATTGTATTATTCATATTTGTGTGGCTCAGCGGTTGAACTGCGGGAGGAATCTCAGCAAAGTTGAGCTTGTAAGAGACACTTGCTGACAGCTTTCATGACGGAAAAGAAAAACATATCTGCCATTAATAACTGTACCGCCTTCTTAATCTGCCGTCTTCACATGCCTGGCGAGAGACGGGAGTGGTGAGAGGAAAGGATGAGGAGAGAAAGAAAAAATCTATTCCTGTGAGAATCACTCACTCGCCATTAGCTCAGAGTAATACAGAGCCTAAAAGAAATATCCACTAGACATAGACATGAAAACGCAAATTATGTAGTGATAAAAAAACATGCTGAATCATTTACTAACTCCCATGGATGAGCACACAGACACATGCAAAACAAAAATACTTGGTATCCTCAAGCTCTCTTGAAAAATTCCTCAAAAATGACCCTCTCCAGTGCAGTTTACGGTCGACCCTGAGCACTCCCTGCCTCTCACTCCTACATAAACAAACTGAACTTTATGCAGTCTGGGTGTGTGCTCTAAGAGCATCTATTTGAAGATACAGCCCCTAAATATCTCCAGCAAGAACAGAAGAGTGGAGAGAGAAAAAGAAACCTTAAATAAAACTCCAAACTGTTCCCAGTTATAACAGCCTTTGATAAATGATTCATACGGTTAAAAGAGATCACAGCTGACTATTAGCAAAAAGGAACAATAACCAGTCAATAAATAAAACATTACTAGAGGCCTCTAAACACACCAGTTGGCCTTCATGGATATTAAACAGCACGCCTTGGATGTTTTTGGTTATTTTTCTCCTCTCATTTCATCAATTCTAATGGAGAAAAGTTGGCCAATAAGGGGCCGTTTCCTGTGTGACCTGCTACTATATAGCATTCAATTGTGTCGTATCAACTATTCAACACAATTTTGGACTGGAAGAGGAATTATTTGTGCATAAATCCATGCAAAACATAAGAGCCTGAGAACTACTAAATATTTTGCACTCTGCAGGTCACAGTACAGCATTCAATTCTGTTATTACATCAAAAGAATATAATTTTAGCTTCAACATTAACTGCTGAGTTAGAGGCTTATCCTGAATGCAGGATATGAGAAAGCATGAGAAAGTTCTCTCTATGTGTAGGTTTGAAGGGAAAGCTCAGTACTTCTCTTTCACCTCCCTCTGGTACCAATTAAACTAAAACACGGCTACTTTGATCAGTCTCAACAATGAAGCCACGCAGTGGATGCAGGTGAACCAGCACATGTCGTTCTTTAGGGCCAGCGCTCTGCAGAGGAGCTGGGCAGGTCACGGGTATTATTAGCATGCAGGCCTCACTTGAATGCATGCACATATGCTGCTACAAGAGGGCCTAGAGCCAGACAAACAGGCTGCCTGTATGGTCCTTGTATATGTGTATATGTATATGTATATGTATGTGTATGTGTATGTGTATGTGTGTGTGTGTGTGTGTGTGTGTGTGTGTGTGTGTGTGTGTGTGTGTGTGTGTGTGTGTGTGTGTGTGTGTGTGTGTGTGTGTGTGTGTGTGTGTGTGTGTGTGTGTGTGTGTGTGTGTGTGTGTGTGTGTGTGTGTATGTATGTATGTATGTATGTATGTATGTGTATGTATGTATGTATGTATGTATATATATATATATATATATATATATATATATATATATATATATATATATATATATATATATTAAAAAAAACTTTGTTTAGCCAACCGATAGACAAATGATAAAACCATAGACAGACAGACAGATTTATTTATTTATGATTTAACACCATATCAGCAGCAATGGCTATATTAATATATATAATTTTTATATTAATAAAAATATATATATTCAATGGCATCACTATCAATTCAATCAATATCATTTCAATATTGAGTTATAATTTAACAATTTTGTTATAAAAATACTAACTAAAATAATAACAACAATAATAGCAATAGTCTTTTAACTTATTATTTGATAAAACTTCTAAAATTGAGGACATCTTTAAAATGTCCATTAATATATTCTGATTATCTATTATAATTTAAAAATGGATATTCTATTAAAATATATTCTATACTCAAAAGAATCTCACATAAATCACAAACTGATTCCTCCCCAATCAATAAATATTAATGAGTGTGTCTTGTCTATTTTCCATACACAGACGGACAGAACAATAGACCATCAGTTAGAACAAATGGTACAGAATGACGGAAAGAAAGAACAAATGAATGATAGAACAACAGAGAGATGGAACGATACACAGATAGAAGCAACAATAGACAGATAGAAAAATAGATAGATAGAACGATGGAGCGATAGATAGAACGATGGAGCGATAGATAGAACGATGGAGCGATAGATAGAACGATGGAGCGATAGATAGAACGATGGAGCGATAGATAGAACGATGGAGCGATAGATAGAACGATGGAGCGATAGATAGAACGATGGAGCGATAGATAGATAGATAGATACCCATAGATAATTATTTAATGATATATTATATATTTTAATGCATTGAGTTTAGTTATGATCTATTTTGTTATTAGAGTTAATCAAGGTTTTTGAATGTAGAATATCAAATGAAGTTGATGTCAATTTTCTATTGTTGGTGTAAACATTATTTGCGGTTTACAGACCCTGACTCATGGTGCACTTCTGTCCTATTTGCGGGCACAGGGCTAAATACCCCTAATCAAATTATTATTAATTTCTGGAATGATTATGGTAAATCTCATCAGGGTGTTTGACTAATGCCAGTTTATGCTTTACAATGCAAATGAAGAGCTGCAACTGGCAGCACTAATCTCTGTGCTTTACAAGTGTCCTGAGCCCCTGAGCATGCTGGCTAAACAAAAGGTTGTGTTGACTTGTCAGAAAGGGAAAGGAAATTAAGTTAGTTTTATAATGTTTCATTTAAAAAAAAACTTAAAGGAGCATTAGGCATCTACTTACATAAGCTTTTGAAATGTGTTCTTATTTAAAGGACTGGTCGTTAACAAGCAGATATGCTCATTTGTGTCCTTATCCTTTTCATGAAGGCCTCTATACAGTAAATTGCATTTTAGAGGTGATCCAGAGCTGGTGACTTCATCGTTATATTGAAGTCACCATCAAGTAAATTGCTGGTGCTTCATCTCAGCATGACCATTTACTGGCCCTCAAATCTCTGAGGGAAACTTTCAAAATGGAATAGTATATAAAGGAAATGCATTTCCCCATCTGAGCAGTGCACACAACACCAGTCTGTCACAATAGTGCAAACAGCAATGTGAAAATGGGTAATGTTACTTTATTACAGGAGTGCTAATTAATAGAGCACTAGGGATTTTGAACAGATATTTGTTTTTTGTTTTTTTAAGATGTAGCCATTGCGTAATAAAAAAAGTTTTTTCTTTTTTTTAGAGAGTGGCACTATTCACGTTTTTTTTCCTATTGCTGCTATCATAGGTATAAATATGTACTATATGTGTGACCGAGTGTGTATTGAGGTCATGAGGGTATTGGTAGGGAACAAGTGAACAAGAAGGCAGATGAGCGGCAGTAAACGCTTACCTGTAACTGGACGGAGCGCACACTAAGACCTTGAACGATAGGGTTAAAGCGGGCCACCCCTCTTCCCTCAGTTGCTGTGGTGATGGCCTCAAGAACCTTCTCCAAACTTCATGCAGGAAATAAGTAAGAGTAAAAGTAAGGGTCACGAATTTGATTTAGATTTACATTTTTTCACAGAGGGTTATGCTGGGATTGCACTTCTCTCTGGTATGAAGGATGCTTTGAGAGCCCTTACTGCTGCAAATATACTTTTCATGAAAGACAATTGCACCTTTTCAGTGCTTACATGGAGCTGATATTTAAAAGAGAGATGAAGTAGTCATGACAAATGATAAAACTAAATGAATGCTGTGCTTATATCCTGAATACAAAAGGGGAAACACAAGCAAAAATGTTACAAAACTTTGCTGTCGCACAAACTGTGTTTGCAGGTGGAGAGCTGAAGCAAATAGTAACTAATACAACACACAGCTAAAGAAGAAATTACATTAAATATGGTTTAAGTTTGCATCAGAGAAAACGCCAGAATTATGATGCGGTGGCCCAAAAAGCATTTGAACACTTAAAAATATATGATATGCATATTTAATACCCTATTTGACAATGTCGATGTGAAAAATCACAATAGGGGCATAAAACAGAAAGTATATAATTAAGGGGGCTTAAATAATGAAATCAGGCTGAAATAAGAAAGAACAATAATTGCATCATAAACAAGTTGATTTCAACGGAAAGGCTAGAAAAAGTGAGACGGGAAGCTTACGTATTTTCTTCTCCCACAATGCAGATTGCAGAGAGCAGTTTGACCACATCTGTCATCATGGCCGGCTGACCAGGGTCAATGGCTTGGGCCAACAGTGCCAGACTCTTCTCCTCTCCAAGGATCCGCTCCAGTCCATACTGCAGACAGACAGAAAAAAAAAAAACGCATGTAAGACATTACCCAGTGTTTCCTGCGATGCTATTCCGTGGTGACACTGAACCACTGCTAAAACTACACAGTCTTAGCAAAAGATCAATTCAGGCAATCTAATTTGAACGGAATGACTTAAAGAATGGACGCACTAAAGAAGCAGAACAAAAAAACAGAATGAAATGGCTTATTCTTGCACAAAAATGCAAACAAAAAACAAAACCAATCAACAACAAAAAAATTATTAGAAACTGCACAACATTTTTCAACAATAAAATGATTATTACTTATAATACATGTAATTTAATAAAAATAAAAAATACAAATCAAGCATTAATCTAAAGGGTACATTATTGTAAATACATTCCAAGGGATTGGAAATACTGAGGGACACATTAAATTCAAAGTAGTAATTATGGAAAAGGGTTTTAGTTTTAAATTAGAGGTGACTCTTTCAAAAAGTGGAGGAACCAAAGGAGGACATGACGTAGCTGCCTGTTGCTCTGTCCTTGAAGTAATGACAAAACTGCAATCAGGGATATGTTAATAGTAGCGTGAAAGAGAGAGGGAGGGTGAAAAAAAGAAAAAGAAATGGCAAGCATAAAGGTGAATGAAGAATACAGACACAGGACAGAAAAGCCTTAGGGGTCTAAAATGACAACAGCGGTTCGAGACCTGCAGAGAGAAGACAGGAGTCAAAGAGGGGAGAATATCCACGTCTGAACACAGGGGGGTTCGGTTAATGACGACCGCAGTGCCAACACCACAGGACGAATTTCTCATTAATTCAAAACACTGATGTAACTTAAAAGGCTATCTCTCTCTACTCTGTCAATCTTTATATGCAATAGATTCACTTGGCGTGAAATTATTCACTAAAGTTGACTGTGTGTGTGTGTGTGTGTGTGTGTGTGTGTGTGTGTGTGTGTGTGTGTGTGTGTGTATTTTTAAAAAAAAAATGGTTAGACTAATTCTGAATTTGCATGATCTGATTATTTAGAAATGAACAAAATATGGGTCATCATGTATCTAAATTTGGAAGACCCAAATCGGCTGCCATCTTGCAACAGCACTTGTGACTCAAGTTTAGCAATTTTCAAGACACGAATCATCCTGAGTGAATTAATTTTGACTAAAAAGCTTTAGGACAGCAAACTCACCAAGTTGTGTTAATTGCTTCATAACTCATGCCAATTAATGGCTCCAACTGCCATTTCTCAGACTTGTTGTCATTCAGAACAGATGTTTCTGCAGTTTTTTTTTTATGCGAACCTAGGTATGAAAACATCCTTCCCGCCTCAGAGGCACAGGGGAGATATCTTGTTTACGCGCAGTAATGGATGTAAACATATTTGAGCCATTTTCTGTCTTCATTCCACGGGAGTTGGTGACAGCTGGACGGGAGCACCTGGCTGGCAGGCAACATGGGCGGAATGTGTCCCATGATGCTGTGGGGCTGAAGTGAGAGGTCTGGAGCTGTGACAGGCCTCTGGGTAAATAAGGCTCGTGGCACCTGTCGGGTG
Organism: Barbus barbus; assembly: GCF_936440315.1. Lineage (NCBI taxonomy): Eukaryota > Metazoa > Chordata > Actinopteri > Cypriniformes > Cyprinidae > Barbus > Barbus barbus. Next base: position 9,041,018 of record NC_136715.1, read on the forward strand.
CTTGGGATTACACCAGACCTTCAGGGCTGAGGAGTGAGAGTAGTAGATTTTGAAACTCACAGAAAACACAACTGGGATCTCCCGCAAATTAATTCCGATGACTACACAGAAATAGATGCAGAAAGTTTTTTTTTTTTTTTCTTTGAACTTACAGAAATAGGCCTCGGGAAAACAACAATGGCCTCAACCCATTTATATTTCCTCAGTGGGTGACCATGACAGATTTCCAACTGAAAAATGCACTGATGCGCTTAATTGCTTTGTTTCCTTTTTGAAGCAAATGGCATGTCAATTAGAGTCAATGACGGGACAATTGAATACAGTCATAAAAGAAAAAAATGAAGTCAACTTGTGAAGCTCCTGAGGAAAAGAGAACTAATTACATACTGTAGATAATGACTAGATTTTTACATTTGTTGTTAAAAAAAAATGTACAAATCTCACAACCATTTTGGGTGGTTGCCAAAGCTTTGCTATGTGGCTGAAAATATGTTTGTAGTGCCCTGTCAAGGTCTACATTTTCTTTTTTCCCCCAGTAAGGATGCATTAAAAATAGTCAAAAGTGACCATAGTAAAAAAGTAATATATTTAAAATACATGTATTTCATACTAAGTATTGTTCAAATCTATTAACATTTACTGGCATATCGCTTGAAACCTACTGATATAAAAAACAATCAGGGTATATACAGGAATCATGGAGTTAAATTTAATACATTTTAAGACCTTTTTTACCATAAATTTTAACCTGTTACATTGGCGACAGTAACTTTTTAAATTTACTATACATTGATTGTAAGATAGCACAACTAAACAGTCATACTTTGTGATAATTCCTTATCAATGCTACTTACTTCAAAAGCGTGGGATCGAAGCACGAGAGAATTGAGTGACTAACCCAATGCAACACAAGAAACAAGAATTAGACCAATAAACAAAACAACTGACAAAACTTATAGAAGAGGGAAAATTAAGCTCTCCAAAATAACGGGACAATGAGTTCACACAGTATAGGGCTCAACGTTAAGGATTTTTTCTATTGGCCCGGTTGGGCCAGTGGTTCAAATTTTTACTTGCCCTATCAACATTTTCACTGGCCCTACCACAAAAAAATAAAAGTCGCGGTTATCATTGTTTTTAATCTATGTTATCTTGTATTCCAATAAATAAGCTTATATTACATCAATATTTTAGATGCCAATTAAGTTTTACAATTGCAATTTCACTCTCTGACAGAAGGTGGCACTTAACAGCAATAATACAGCGTTTCCTTTGTTACCACTGTTAAACAGAGCAGTGCTGCGCGTATTAACACTAATTTAAATGCGTTATGCGGAGGCAAGATGAAAAGAAAACCATGTAAACTTTTCTGAAAACAGCCAGTTCCGATTTCCAAATTTCGATTCCGCCTATCGATTCCTATGTGCTTTTTTTTCTTCATCTGCCAGGACCTTGCTCGCCAAGCACTCCAAAGTTTGGCTACATTTGCAATCAGAAGGCAAAAAAGCCAAGTATAATATGTGATAGCTAAACATGTTGCAAGAGACGGGTCACCACCAACATGACATCAGCACTACTTCCACACAATTATTGCGCATTACAAAATGAGTTTTTCCAATTTAGCAGACTTTAAGTATACTAAATGTACAATTGCAGGGTATTTTTATTAAGTACATAAATATGCAAATGTATTTGTAGTATACTTAGCATGAAGTAAATGTATTTCAAATACATTTTAGTACATTTATTTTTCACTAGGGGAGAGTAAACCGTTTGCATAGCTACAAAAATATATTTTTTAAATAAATGCTGTTCTTTTCTACTCATCCCTAAATCTTGAAAAATAGATCACGTATTCACAGAAAAATATTAGAATTATATTATACTAGAATGATTTCTGAAGGATCGTGTGACGCTGAAGACTGATGTAATGATGAAAATTCAGCTTGGTCACCACAAGAATAAAATGCATATAAAAAAAACAACAAAAAAACCCAGCTATTTTAAATTGTAACAATATTTTACAATATAACTGTTTTTGTTACTGGCTTTTGGCCTAAATTACACTCTTTAATACTAAGTTTAATACTTGGGGTTCTTTTTAGAAATTTTTTAGAAATGCTTTAATAAAATTTTATTAAAGCAAATAAAAATATTTTAAAATATAACTGATAAAAACAAGAGATGATATTCTATATGATTTGCCTAAATGAACTAAAAATAAAACACTAAAAACAAAAAAATTCAAATAAAATCAGGCATTATGTAAATCTACTTTTTTTTCAAATCTCAAATAGCAATGTACCGCAATGCCAATGCTTACTTTAGAAAATAGCATTGATGAACGCCATTTCAAAGAAAGAATCAGACCTGTTAGCATGGCAGATAGATGACTGCTAACAGCTTCTCAGATAAGATTAGTTCAACTTCACTCAAACACCATGGGATAACACTGACAACCTGACAACATGTCTGTCTAGCATCTGCCACATACCCAGTGAATGAACATGGATCAAAACACCACAGATCTCCATCTCTAACACGCTCATATGTATGTTTGCACGAGGCGGGGGTAACTCCTCAAACCCCGGGCTATCAACAACATCAGAGACACCACTGGAGATCCACTTCTAACACATCTCTCTAACAGGAGTGTGCAAATCATCAAAAGCCCCCTCAGACCTCTCCACCTCAGCCGTGCGGTGTAACCCCCTCCCGAGTTCAGAGTGGTGGCTGTCTGCAGCCCACCTTCATCTGAAGTTCTCCTCTTATCGCTCCTGACCATTTGAAAGCAGCCGCAGGTACGTGTGTCCAGCGGGGAGGAGCGGGAGCGCAGTGAGTTAGCGGAGATGTAACAGCGGCTGATGAAGGGGTCGGCTGAGATGCCACAGCGACTGAAATGAGTCTTGTTTGAAGCTGGTGCTTTAGGGTAATGATGAGATTTCAACTTCAAAAAAAGTACATCTGAAACTCATGAAATACATCCACAGCAGATAAATACACTCTTTTTCCAAAATGTTTTTGTTACTTTATTCTACATTTTCTGTGTCACTTGTAATATTTCATTAAATATGATGGTTGGCTGGTTGGTGATTTGATGCCCTGCCATCTTCCTTGGCTATTTTCATAGCGAGTAACAAGTTGAAATGGTATAAAAGAGCAATTAAAAAAAAAAAAAAAACTATATACTGTTTTTTAAAATATTCTCAAGATAAAAAAAACTCTAAAATGGATTCACGTTTGATTAACCATGAAGGCACATTAGAACAACAATCATCTGAAGCTTAAGAACTAGGGATGCACGATATTATCGGACTGATATCGAAATCGGCCGATAATGACTTTAAGTGTAAATATCGGCATCGGCCTGACATGCTAAATTATGCCGATATGTCTTGCCGATAAGGGGAAGGGGTTAACTCGCATGTGCTCAGGGTGTGCTAGCGATTAGATCACGTCAGCAATGTGGCTCATTCTTGAAGCAAAGTTTTGTCTGAATGATGAATAGATTGACTGTTTTGGATCGCTGCATTTAATGTGTGAAGGCATGTACAGAATGACGCGTTCGGTGTGGGATAGAGTAAACAGTTATAGCACAACTGGGGAAGTCGTGGCCTAATGGTTAGAGAGTCAGACTTGTAATCCAAAGGTTGCGAGTTCGAGTCCCCGGCCGGCAGGAATTGTAGGTGGGGGGAGTGAATGTCCAGCGCTCTCTCCACCCTCAATACCACGACTGAGGTGCCCTTGAGCAATTTTACTTTTAATTAAAAGTAAAATAGCCTACACAAATAACATTTAGACTGTGTTTCTGATTAAATAAAGCAGTAATTGATGTAATAAATTAAGTATGTTTTGATTTAATGGTCAGAAGCTATAGCTTACATGAAAGAAAAAAAAAAAGAAAAAATCACAAACATGACACTTGTAAATTAAATAATTTTATATATACTGATTTATTCATTAATGTGTAACGTTTTATTTTTTAAACAAATCATGAGCTCTAAAAGATTTTCAGAATTTACAACTCTTTTGTTTTAGACCATCTACAAATGTTAAATCTTAAAATAAAATATTAGGGTTAACACTGCATCTTTCTGGGGGAAAAAATGCAGCGATTGATATAGTTGATTTATATTTATTTTCAAAGCTTCAATGTACTGTTAAAAAACCTTTATTATTTTTTATTTAATTCTAATAAATAAGTTCTTGTTAAAAACTAACCAAAATTAATAATATTTTGTTCATAATTTCTGCACAGGAGAGACCTGGTGTTGTTTCCAAACAAAAGGAAATATATCGGTATCGATATCGGCCAAAATGAGTTGAAAAATATCGGCATATCGAATATCGGCAGAATTCCAATATCGTGCATCCCTATTAAGAACAGTAAATGGTTTGAAATACATTGACAGCCCACATTGGCATCTCATTGTTATCTCACATTTAAAAGAGTGATCACAGCCATTGAGCCATATTTAGGTGCAGTTTTTTATGTAGCCTTTGAAAACTGATAATTGTCCAATATGAGACGAGATTATCTCAAGTGGAAGGTAGTTATAATGTGAACCCACTGCTTGGTGACATTATTACCTTGTTGTTCATAAAGGCCTTGAGGCACTGAATGACTTTGTGTTGACTCTTCTTATCCACTTTTTCTTGGCTGAAAAAAAAAAAAAAAAACACGCACAAAATTCAAGAATGAGTGAAAGCAAGCAGAGCTCAGTGGGTTACTAGAAGACAAAAACAGAGTCAGATTTTAGTTAAACTGTTATGACCTCAGGACTCATGCTGAGGTAGCACACAAATAGTTTGAAACCTAGCAGGATGCCTTTAAGAAATATGGCTAATGAAATTTGTTTTACTGTTTTTTGAGGAGGAGCTTCTCCAGCGCGTCCAACAGGAGGCCCAGACCCTCATGGCCGAAACTCTGCACCCAGCTGAGAAAAAAAAAAAAAACATGTTAGTGTAATTCTGATAATGTGCATAATAATAATAATAATAATAATAATAATAATATGGAAGTCAACTGCTCCCATCAAGTGTTTGGTTACCAGTATTCTACTAAATATTTGTGTTCAGCAGAAGAAAGAAATTCATACAAGTCTAGAACAATTTGAGTGAGTAAATGATAATTTTAATTTTGGGGTGAACTACCCATTTAAGTCAGGAACTAGCAGTTTACAGTATTAGCTCTAAAAGTCTGTTGTCAGTCCTGTGTCTTGTTTCCCCCTCCTCTCGTGCCCATATTTGGACTTCCTGTTCTTGTCTTCGTTACTTTATTAGTCCCTAGCCTTGTGTTTAATTGCCCCGCACCTGTTTCTGTTCTTCCTTGTTGATTTCCCAGTGTTTATAAGCACATTCCCCGTTTGTTTTGCTTGTGCTCCTAGTCTCAGAAGTGTGTGATTAAAATACTACTTTGCTGGAGAACTCCTTGTCCCCTCGTTTCCTTCCTGACGGAACGTCACATCTGTACTTTATATTACCTAAATAAACTATATTGTATTACATGCCTGGACCGAACCATAAGAATCAATAAGTGTTATCAGAGTGAAGTTTGTCAGAGCCCATTTAACGTCGGTAGATTCTACCTTCTTCAACAAATTAAGCTCTCCCCCTGGAGCTAAAAGTGAAAGGCATTGCTAATGGAGCAAAGATGTTTATTTGAATTCCATTCAGACACAATCTCGCGCTCTACATCTCCATTGATTCGGCCTCTATTGTCTGTAGAAATTGCCACGGTGGAAATTTAACTCTCCAATAACGAGAGGAGAAGCGTGTTGAATGAGGCATTGATTAATAATGAGGGAATTCAGTAAGCATAAACAAACCGATTAACCCATTGTGTGTAGGAAGCAGGTTGGAGTTCATTCAATTACAACTGCAGCCTGTAAGAGATGTTTTTGCATACACAAGCTTTTATTTGCATTCAACAGTAATGACATGGCCCGACAAAGCAGAGATTCCAATAAAATATTTTATGACATTAAAACCATTTTAGGGTGAAAAACAAGCAAATACCAATAACTACTGATAGCTGTTGTGTTATGTTATGGCTGATAATTGATAAATGCTCGATATTAAACTTCTATGCTATTTTGTCTAAAAAAATAAAATAAAAAAAACACTAAAAACTAAAATCAATATAATAACTGCACTATGATGCATATTAGGATGGCTGAAAATAATACTGCTCAGCTTCTACTCAAATAATAATAATATATGCATGCAGTAAGTAAAATTATTTAAACAACAGAACTGCAACCAAGTTATTCAAAACACTTACGCAGCTGTAGTCCGTCTCTTCTGGTGACTAATCGGCTTTCCCAACCTTAGAGCAGCGACTGTGAAAGTATTTAAACTGCTCGTCGCTGCTCTAAGGTTGGGAAAGCCGATTAGTCACCAGAAGAGACGGACTACAGCTGCGTAAGTGTTTTGAATAACTTGGTTGCAGTTCTGTTGTTTAAATAATTTACTTGCTACTAGGAAGGAATAGTTCGTTTCCTACCTATTTCTACTCTGCATTTTCGTTGTTTTTCTCTGTTAATTGCACTTACTGGAAATTAGAATAATTTGTGCCTCAGATGAGAACGAGCCTTTGTGATTGTGCAAAGTGTTAGTTTAGTCTTGAGCTATTTAGCAGTCCTTTAACCTTATTGGCTGGGCTGATCAGAAGCCGGCAACAGCTGTTTTCACTCTAGTTTCTTAGACTGTATTTATTTGATGTCAGGAAGCGTTCAGCCTCCTCGTGTGAAGACCAACGAGTGTAAAGACAGACGACTTTTTCCTGCGCGACTTTGACAGAGCAACGACACCGAGCGCACACTTAAGTATCCTTTATATCTGTCCTCACGCTTTCCTATCCTCTATTATGTGTTTCCAAACCATTCCGGTTCTCTCTCTACCTCGCTCTAAAAATACATGCAGAAGGTCACATAACCCTGCCAACCTGCGCACTATCTCTACATCTTCCACTGCACCTCTTTCTTTCTCTGCAGGTCTTTGGAATTGCCAGTCAGCTGTCAACAAAGCCGACTTCATTTCTGCATTTTCCTTACATTCCACACTCAGCATCCTGGGCTTGACTGAGACATGGATCCGTCCAGAAGACACGGCAACCCCAGCTGCTCTCTCTCACAATTTCTCTTTCTCTCACACCCCTAGGCAAGTTGGCCGGGGTGGGGGCACTGGCTTACTCATTTCTAACAATTGGAAATACTCTACCCACTCTCCCCTAGGCAATCTCAACTCATTTGAATTGCATGCTGTTACTGTGACAGCTCCTATAAGACTCCAGATTGCGGTAATCTATCGTCCGCCGGGCCAAATACCACCAACCTTCCTAGACGAGCTGGACGGACTGCTGTCGTCTTTCATGGAGGATGGCACTCCACTCTTAGTCTTCGGCGATTTCAACATTCACCTAGACAGGCCTTATGCTACAGACTTCCAGTCACTCCTAGCTTCATTTGATCTCAAACGCCTCACCACTACTAGCACGCACAAATCTGGTAACCAACTCGACTTTTGTTCTACAGATAACATTCTGGTACAACCACTCCATATCTCTGACCATTTCTTCATTACATTTACTTTACGTTGTGCTACTCAGGTGCCACCATCTCCCTTACCGGTTACTTTCAGACGCAACCTACGCTCCCTTTCCCCCTCCCTTCTTTCCTCTGTAGTATCCTCCTCTCTTCCCTCGCCTACCCATTTCTCTTCTCTGGGTGTAAATGCAGCCACTGACACTTTATGCTCTACCTTAACCTCTTGTCTAGACGACATCTGTCCTCTCTCCTCTAGGCCAGCACGGGCTGCTCCTTCTAACCCCTGGTTATCCGATGTTCTTCGAGAGAATCGGACCAAACTCAGAGCGGCAGAGAGAAAATGGCGCAAATCAAACGATCCGTCGGACCTGAGTAGGTATCAGTCTTTGCTTTCATCTTTCTCTACTGAAGTCCACACTGCCAAATCCTCACATTTCCACAACAAGATCACCAGCGCTCCAGACATGCGTAATCTCTTCAGAACATTTAATTCTCTCCTCTGTCCCCCTCCTCCACCTCCCACCACTTTGATAACCGCTGATGACTTTGCCTCTTTTTTCACAGACAAAACTAGAACAATCAGCAACCAGTTCTCAACTCCGCAGGACCTCCGATCAACCACATCCACCGCTCTAGCTCCCATCTTCTCCTTCTGTCCCCTCACCGAGGCAGAAGTATCCAAACTTCTCCTCTCCAGCCATCCTACATGTCCTCTCGACCCGATCCCCTCACATCTTCTCCAAACAATCTCTCCCACACTCTTACCGGCACTCACACACATTATCAACACATCTCTCCTCACAGGCATCTTCCCCACAGCATTCAAGCAGGCTCGGGTAACCCCACTGATCAAAAACCCTACATTAAATGCTTCTCTTTTAGATAACTACAGACCTGTCTCTCTCCTTCCATTCATAGGGAAAACACTCGAACGAGCTGTCTTTAACCAGCTCTCGCGGTTTCTTTCACAGTACAACAAGCTGGATGCTAAACAGTCAGATTTCAGGAGTGGCCATTCAACAGAGACTGCGCTACTCTCAGTCACTGAAGCCCTGCGAACTGCAAAGGCTGATTCCAAATCGTCAGTCCTCATTCTGCTGGATCTCTCTGCTGCTTTTGACACTGTCAATCATCAGATTCTCCTGTCTACACTCTCATCACTGGGCATCACTGGAATTCCACTTCGCTGGTTTGAATCCAATCTCACCGGTAGATCCTTCAGGGTGACCTGGGGAGGGGAGGTATCCAAACCACATCAACTGGTCACTGGAGTTCCTCAGGGATCGGTTCTTGGACCCCTCCTCTTCTCCACATACACTACATCGCTGGGTCCCATCATACATGCGCATGGCTTCTCCTATCACTGCTACGCCGATGACACACAGCTCTATCTCTCTTTTCAACCAGATGACCCAACGGTAGCTGCACGGATCTCAGGCTGCCTGGCGGACATCTCGGCATGGATGAAAGAACATCACCTACAGCTCAACCTGGCAAAGACGGAACTTCTGGTCTTCCCTGCCACTCCGACTCTACGGCATGACTTCACGATTCAGTTCGGCTCATCAATGATTACCCCATCAACTTCGGTCAGAAATCTTGGTGTAATCTTTGATGACCAGCTGACCTTCAAAGAGCACATTGCAAAGACTGCTCGTTCCTGCAGGTTTGCACTACACAACATCAGAAAGATCAGGCCCTTTCTGACAGAGCATGCTGCGCAACTTCTTGTCCAGGCCCTTGTTGTTTCTAGACTGGACTACTGCAATGCTCTTCTGGCTGGTCTGCCATCAAACGCAATCAAACCTCTACAAATGATTCAGAATGCAGCGGCACGACTGATCTTCAACGAGCCCAAAAGAGCGCATGTTACACCTCTCTTCATCTCCTTGCACTGGCTACCAGTGGCAGCTCGCATCCAGTTCAAGTCACTGATGCTTGCGTACAGATCTACCACAGGCTCTGCACCCTCCTACTTCCACTCACTATTACGAACCTGCATCCCCTCCAGAAGTCTGAGATCTGCTAGTGAGCGACGCCTTGTGGTACCATCACAGAGAGGCTCAAAATCACTCTCCAGAACATTCTCGTTCACCATTCCTGGCTGGTGGAATAATCTTCCCACCCCTATCCGGAACGCCGGATCCCTGGCAACCTTCAAGCAACAACTGAAAACTCATCTCTTTCGGCAGTACTTGACTTCATTCTAAAAAAAAAAAAAAAAAAAAAATTTACTTTCCCTCTCTTTCTCTCCACCTACTAGCTTGTACTTATTTGAACAATGACTGAGACTTGGTGTTACGAGCACTTCCTCTGTCTGACTGCCTCTTCAAGATGAATCGCTTTTTGTATTCCCCAATTGTAAGTCGCTTTGGATAAAAGCGTCTGCCAAATGACTAAATGTAAATGTAATGTAAATGCATGCATGTAAGCATCTATCCATCAATTTGTCATTTACGATCCAACTAGACTCAGGTAACTGAAAGAACTTCAAGCCCCACTCTTTTCCACAAACACATAAAAAACTAATTTGCACTCTGGAAACTGCAATGTTACTCCTACTTTCAAGCTGTGATTCATTGTGTCCTTAAGTCCTTAGTGGTCAAACAGAATCACTGGTAAATTGGTGGTTAAGCCCACTAAAATCAGGCTGGTAGGAGCAAGAAAAAAAGCTCATCTACCTTTGTCTGTGATCACCCGCTTTAAACTATGGTCACAAAAAAAGCGATCGGCATTATGAACTGTTGATCATGTCAGTCATGGTGGGCTGGGTTGAGTGCAGTTTCACAGAACTGTGGGAAATTGCCTCAGTGTAAGTGTAGAATAGCGGTGAGCATCAGCAGCCAATTTTCAGAGCCAGTGTCAAGAGGCGTGGGTGCGCTTCCAAGGCTAAATTACAGCCGAAATTGACCACAACCCGGAAACTGGAAAGGAGGACTGGAGAAGAGAACCAAGAAGAGAGAGAGATAGATCATGCTGTTTAAAGTAAAACGGAGAGCAATTTAGAGACAGTCCGATGAGACTGAAAGACAGTGCTCTCCTAGCTGAGCTGTGGCAGGATTGATGTCGCCACACTTTCACAGGCAAAAAGTCTGCGCCAAAATGAGTTCTCGTGCCAGTTTCATTGCAAAAGTCAAAAGGTCAAATACTATCCTGCTGCACTTTATAGGAGAACGCAAATGGTTGTAACAACACATGCTGCAGTTCAGTGTTTTTATTATTTATTATGCAACAAACTGCTGCACTGGATATTAATCCAAAAGCAGCAAAAAAGGCATGATTGTATGCATGTGTACCTAGGCAAGGCAAGGCAAGTTTATTTATATAGCACATTTCATACACAGTGGTAATTCAAAGTGCTTTTACATAAAAGAAAGTGAAATAGACATTAAAATCAATAAAAACATGGAAATAAAAATAATAAAAACAAGGAATTTTAAAATGATATAGAAAATGATTTAAAATAAATTTAAAGAAAATGATTATACCTAAAATTTATTGCAGTCAGTTCGGACATATAGCACAGTGCTCATTCAACAAATGCACAGTTAAACAGATGAGTTTTGTGTCTTGATTTAAATGTGGCTAATGTTTTAGCACATCTACCTACCACAATCAACACATATTGTGAATTCATGTCACCATTTCCCTTGAGTTATAAGCACATTTCTTCCTTCCCTACTTGCAAATGAGCTGTAGGATGATCAAAACATCCAACATGGAGGGATGTTGTGTACTGTAGAGAGAACCCAGGGCACAGAGAAGCTATGATGAAGGGACCTGATACAAGCCACCATGTCCTAAATATGGATCTTCATACTATTTTTCTTCCCCACTCGCTCATGCCTTCTTTTATTTCTTTCTGTTCAGTAACTTCCCCTTGCTTCATCCACTCCAAAGGGATCGTGATGATTTCCAGTACATGGTGTCTCTTGGGTGTACGTAGACAGAATAAGGCTCTCTGAACATATTTAACTTGTAGTTGAAGAGAGGTGCAAGAGGAAGATGAAATATCAGCCAGTCTTTTAGGTATTGCGGCTGATTGCAGTGGGAGTTGAGGGCTCAGGCCCCCAAAGAGCTGGTTAATCACATCTCACCACAGAGGTAAATGTATCATAGTAACAAAATAATCAGCAGAGAGCAGAGTAATGTGTAGCTGCATACAAAAAAAAGCCATTGGTTTCTTTTGTTCGCCAGCTTTTCCCCTTATCCTATTGATTGGAAAACCTGCCAATGGCGAGGAATGGGGCTTCCCACTGGGAGGAGAGGGGAAGGAAACGAATGATCATGAGAGAGGGAGAAAGAGGGAAAAAGGATGGATGGAGGTGATGAGGGAGTGACGGAGTGCGGCAAAGACTACAAGAAAGTAGAGAGTTATGCAGAGAATCAAAGTGGGTTCGCAGAGAAGCTACGAGGGCAATACAGAGTGTTTATGCGGCGAGAGAGAGAGAGCAAGAGTCAGTGTAATGTCTGTTCCCATCAAAATGCAGTCCTCGTCCAATTCTAATCAACAAGCCGCATGCCTCCAAGCTTCCACTAATCAAATTCTAGCATGTATGCCTGTGTGAATTTTCAAGGTGAAGCAAAAGGGGGGCTCACCCTGAATTGAATTTGTCAAATCGGACTGGAGCGGAGAAAACAGAGAAGGGGAGTGTAATAGTCCATCAACAAAATTCATTTGCTGATGGGATTCCAGCTCATGTCTAAATCAAAATGACGACAATGATGACGGTTATTATGGATGAAATGAACTGTTAGTTTAGCCGAATAAAGAGCCGTGGACGTGTCACAACACTCAAATGAGCGATAAATTAAAGACAATGCTGGTTTCCGTGAGAAACGTACATTTACAAGCCCTCATGCCGAATACATCTCAGGGTTATTTCATGAATTTCTTTTTTTTTCGGAATAGGATTGGGAAAGTGTCAGTAATTGAAAAATCAGGATGGGAGGATTGTCAATCGGAGCAAATTTCTTGCAAAATGGCATAATCAAGTTGTTTCTCAGGAGTGAGGAAATAGAGATGTGTAATAAAATGCAAACAGGATCAACAGAAGGAGTGCAATAGTCAATGAGAGTCAAACAGAAGTGGAAGAGAAACTTTTGCTCTGCACTTCACTACAGTCACTTTAATCTTTCTAATTCACTTTATTTTGCCCTACTACTATTCCATTTTATGTTAATGTTTCTTGGGTTCTTTGGGCTACAGCATTTGTTATTTTATTTTGCACTCATACACAACTATGCTGCTGTTATGAACACAAATAAGACAATAAGACAAAAAGATAAAACATGAAGCAAGGTAGGAATACACTATCATTCAAAAGTTTGGGGTCTGTTTTCAGTAACATTGTGAAATATCACAACAGCCATTATTCTGGTCTTTAGCGTCACATGATCAGAAATCATTCTAATATGCTGATTTGGTACTCAAAGATCTTTTATTACAATAACAGTGTTTTCCCTAGGTTTGCGGCTTTTGGAATATAACAACTGAATTATTTTTCCCAAATTCTGTTTTATATTTTTTCCAAATTCCATTTTTCTGGATTCCTTTTTAATGGTTACATTAAATTTTATTAAACAAAAAAACATTAATTAAAATCATGAAACTTAATTTAACATCAATTTATTAAAAGTTTAAAAAAAAGTTACGTTTAGGGCCCTATAAAATGTTTTTCCAACCTTATGTTTTATTGCGTTTACATTTAGTCATTTGGCAGGTGCTTTTATCCACAGCGACTTACAAAGTAGAAGCAAACAGACCAACGAGAGAGCAACAGTATACAAGTTGTAACAGCCCATAGCTTAGCTACTATGGATTTTGGTAGGGTGTAGTTCCACTACCATCCTCTGGGGGCTCTAAATTGCGTACTCACTCTAACTTAAGCCAGGTGAAACAGTAGAAGTAGATAGTTATTTGCTTAGGAGGAAGCATGGTTGCCTGCTTTTTTTCTCCTTTAACACTGTAGAGTCCGGATTGATAAACATTTGTGTTTCAAGCTCAATCAATGTGTTTTTCTCTGTTTAGTTTTTGTATCTTTTTCAATTGAGTTTATGTATGAATTGTAATTTGTTTCGTATGTTTGCTTTATGTTGTATCAGTTTGTGTATTTTATTTTAGAAGGACTTTTTTATATTGGTAGTTTATTTGCTACCAATATACCCACTGGATGAAAGGGGTCGTGTTGCTGTACTGAGAACTTCGTTTCACCTCCTATTGTGGAACTGAAGCGTTTTGGGAGCATGCGGTGGAAGGTTTTTGTTATGCCAACTAGGGATGTAAATTTTCGATCATTTCCACAATCGATCGTCGTTTAAATTAACGATCAATTAATCGATTAATCGTTAACCTTAATACTGCAAAATGCATGTATTGCAGTAGCATATAGTCACCGGTAGGGATGTAGCGGTATGAAAATTTCTTATCACGATTATAGTGACCAAAATTATCACGGTTATCAGTATTATCACGGTATTGTTAAAATGTGCTGGAGATGTTCAAAAAGTACCGACACATAAATCACTTAAAGTTTTATATTTAAAAATCAACAAACAACAAATAAAATTAAGTTGTTTACATAATCACTAAAACAATAACATGACCAATGATGTTCGGATTTTAAATCACAATTAAACTGACAACAGTTTAATAGCATGTTCAAATATTGAATGTATATGTTCAAATAAAGCTTTGAAAAAGTTTCATAAAAATGTAAACCTCACATTTCAGCCTTTAAATAAAGAAAAGGATTAAGTGAAAATGATAATTGATTAATAAATGATATGTATTTTATCTGCTCCATAAATAATTCTAGATAACTTATCTGAATTGTTTAAATGTGTAGAATCCACATCCACGGGCAAAATTTACAGCAGGGCATGCAAATTCGGTCCGTTTTTTGGCCAGACAGAAACTGCACAAAACCTGAATGTAAATGCAAGTCTCTGTAAATCCACTTTCTGACACTAGGTGGCGCTTATAGAAAAGCTGAATACAGCTGATCCCCGTGATCTCCGCGAACAAAGCAGCATTGCGATTAAGAACACTTCTTTTAGGTATTACATGCAGCGAAGATGAAAACAAAATGCCATCGAATAGTTTCTGAAGACGGTCAGAACCTTCAGAGGTACATTCATGCTGGACAGTATTTATTTATCGTGAGTTGTTCAAATCGTGGTAATTGAATATGGTTTTAATGATAATTCAAAAATGAAACGGTAATACTAACCGTGGGGAATTTTATCATGATTTATCATCAGACCGGTAATCGTTACATCCCTAGTCACCGGCATGACAGGATGTGCAAATGCTACTCAAAACGCCAGCTTCCTTACCCGAATGAAAGGGGTTTTTAGTCTAAATAAAAGGCTAGTAGCAGGACCGTAAAATGAATGGATGTGATTATGATCATTTGATAAAATGGAGAGCGCGCCGTAGTTACGCACGGGATCATTATTTTGTGGGCTGTTTCATATTCTGTCACAGAGACCGCTGAATGCGCCTTTTTAAATGGTTTCATGGTGCTCGTTGTTTTATTTTAAGACACCGTCGCAATGTTTGCAATTGACATTATCGGGATTTAAAATAAAATTATCCCAAACGCAAGTACGACGTGTGGGGCTGTCACGTGCGGTCAGTGATCTGTTTCCAAAACCACCGGCGTAGCAATGGCAAAGCACACTGTTACCCATTTGCAACATTTTAATGCGAGTATTATGAAACAAGTGAGGTACAAAGCTTTGTTAATAAGAGAAATAATTGGTTAGCAGGCAAATGTTACATCGCGACCATGCTTTTGGATTCATGCCGTTCGAGCGCATACATTTAAATCAAGCTGTATGCGGCTTTTTGTTCCGTTTTGCCAGATGGTCACGAATGTAATATTTATTGTTTCTTTTCCCAAATCCTCACCATCTCACCCTCTAGGTTGGCAGGTTTATTTTATTGTTTTATTGTTGTTTTAATCACTGTTTTCGCATCTCTTACTGTGGTAAACGTGGGGGGAAATGAAAGATTTTGTGGCCATGAATTAAGAATTTGTTACATAAACTGCTCCCACATTTAAATTCATGTGTTTTCTAGGGAACAAATTAAAGAAAACTGGACAGTGGCCACAAATTAATGTGTCGTATGAACAAATTAACAAGTTGTATGAATGAATAGTAGCTATCTGTCCTGCTCGCGTACGTGCAGCCCTGTCAAAGCGAAGTGCCCGATATGCAACAGTTATCTAGGGAAATTATAATTGAACATGACTTATTACTACATTTCAATACAAAAGAACTTGGATCACATTAAAAGCGTAGTTTTTACATTAGTAAATTATTTTCGTGACCCATCCCCTTCAGCCACCGTCACTCGCAGACGTTTGCACGTGTTTTACGCATGAGCCGCACGAACCCCAAAGTGAAACTGCTTAATCGACCATCAATAGCTTTTATCGATTACATTGCTTATTGACAATTAATCGATCGTCAATTAATCGTTGACATCCCTAATGCCAAGCATTTAACATTGGGTGGATTGTGTATCGTCATCGTCAGCGATAAGTACAACAGACCATCAAAAGACATTGTGTTTTTTCGCTGGACAATGACCAGTTTTTGCCATGTTGTCTACTGTTATGCCTACATTCAAGTTTCTTAGCCTGCTGAATTCCTTTGCTTTGTTTTTCTATCATCTACTTTTTTTTGTTCATGCCATTTTTTAACACTTCAATAATAACCTTATGGACTGCATCAGTTTGTCTATTTGGACTTTGTACTTTTTCAAGTTTCAATCTTGTTCAAATATTATTTAAGGTACACATTAAGTGTGGTTGGCAGGCCCCTCCCTCAATATATTTTGTAGCGGCTCCTTCTTTGAGAGAGTAGGGATGGTTACAAAGTGCTGTGACAAGTCTCAGTCTAGCACAGTGCACATAGCAAGGATTTAAAAAAAAAAAAAAAAGAATAGAATAGAATGGGTAAGTGCTAGTATTAATTGGTCTGGTGATGGCGAAAAAGATGTGTCTTTAGATGTTTTTTGAAAATGGCTAAAGACTCAGCTGCTTGGATTGAGATAGGCAGGTCGTTCCACCAGCTGGGGACAGTCCAGGAAAAGGTCAGTGAGAGTGAGTGATTTTGTGCCTCTTTGGGATGACACCATTCATTTGCAGAAAGTAAGCTTCTGTCTTGTAGGCAAGCATCAGTATCTTGAATTTGATGCGAGCGGCTATTGGCAACCAGAGCAAGCTGATGGAGAGAGGCGTGACATGAGCTTTCTTCGGCTCATTGAAGACCACTCTGGCTGCTGCATTCTGGATCAGTTGCAGAGGCTTGATAGTACATGCAGGAAGGCTCGCCAAGAGAAAATTACAGTAGTCCAGTCTGGAGAGAACAAGAGCTTGGGCAAGGAGTTGTGCGGTCTGCTCTGTTAGGAAGGGTCTAATCTTTCTAATGTTGTATAAGGCAAACCTGCAGGACCAGGCCGTTGTAGAAATATGTTCAGTGAAGCTTAACCGATCATCCATCACAACTCCAAGGTTCCTGGCTGTCCTGGAAGGAGTTATGGCTGACAAACCTATCTGTATAGAGAGGTTGTGATGAAGTGCTGGGTTGGCGGAGACCAGCAAGGTTGAGTTGAAGGTGATGAACCTTCATCCAGCCAGAAATGTCTGTCAGACAGACTGCAATGTGAAAAGCTACTGTCAGATCATCTGGTTGGAATGAGAAGTAGAGTTGAGTGTCATCAGCATAGCAATGATAGGAAAAGCCATGCTTCTGAATGACAGATCCTAAAGATGACATGTAGATGGAGAAGAGAAGTGGTCCAAGCACTGAGTCTTGAGGAACCCCAGTAGCAAGAAGTTGTGACTTAGAAACCTGACCCCTCCAAGACACCCTGAAGGACCTACAGGAGAGGTAAGACTTGAACCACTGGAGTGCGGTTCCTGAGACGAACATCTCCATGAGGGTGGAAAGGAAGATCTGGTGGTTAACAGTGTCAAAAGCAGCAGACAGACCCAGCAAGATGAGTGCTGAGGATTTGGAAACCGCTCTTGCCAGTCTCAGGGCTTCAGTAACCGAGAGCAGTGCAGTCTCAGTTAAGTGGCCGCTTTGAAGCCAGATTGTTTGCTGTCCAGGAGGTAGTTCTGTGCAAGAAACATAGAGAGTTGGTTGAAAACAACTCGCTCAAGTGTCTTTTTAATGAATGGAAGAAGGGATACTGCAGTTTTCTTAAAAGTGCTGGATTTAGAGAGGGTTTCTTAAGCAGTGTGGTTACCCGAGCCTGCTTTAATGTTGCGGGAAATGTACCAGAATGAAGAGAGGTGTTGATAATGTGAGTGAGTGTGTGTATAAGTAAAGAAGAAATGGCCTGAAGGAGGTGAGTGGGGATAGGATCAAGCAGGCTAGTAGTAAGATGATTGGAAAGGATAAGTTTAGAAACGTCTGCCTCCGAGAGTGGAGAGGAGGAGAGAGAATGAGTATGTGTGGTTATGAAGTTTTTGTCAGTTTGTGGTGTGAAGAAATGGTCGCTGATGGTTCTTGTTTTATTTATGAAGAATATTGCAAAGTCATCAGCAGTATGATTTGATGAAAGAGGGGGTGGAGGAGGACAAAGAAGAGAAGAAAATTTTTTTTGAAAAGCGTGCGAGAGTCAGAACAGTTGTTAATTTTGTTGTGGTAGTATGTTGTTTTAGCAGTGGAGACACTTGCAGTGAAGGAGAAGAGGAGTGACTAATATACACTAAGGTCAGTAGAGATTTTTGCCACTTACTCTCTGCAGCCCTGAGTCTAGAGCGATGTTCCTGGAGAACATCAGACAGCCAGGGGGTAGAGGAGGTGAGGAGGTATTGTTACCAAATTCTGTGTTTTAGCATGTCTAACTATTTGAAAGCATAAAAACAAGTTTAATTTATTTTTACAATAGCTTTATGATTTTTTTCCCCTCAGAAATTCTGTGTTGTTTATTTACATTTTTCTGTTTATCAAATTAAGGTATTAAATTTAATTTATGTTTTAATTAGGCCTAATGAAAAGTAAACTTTTTTTTGGCAAATGAATGGGATTTAATATTACAATTAAAACATTGAAGAAATGTGTGACCAAAACCAGTCTTAACTGTCAATTTTCCGAAATTGTAATGAATAAATAAATAAATAAATAAATAAATAAATAAAGCTTTCCATTGATGTATGGTTTGTTAGGACCGGACAATATTTGTTGATACACAGCTATTTGAAAATCTGGAATCTGAAGGTGCAAAAAATAACTTTTATTTTTATTTTATTTTGGCATAAAAGAAAAATTTATAATTTTGACCCATACAATGTATTTTTGGCTATTGCTACAAATATACCCCAGTGACTTAAGACTTACCGTAAGTTTTGTGGTCCAGGGTCACATATTGATGTATATGATTATTCCTTAAAAATAAGGTTTTAATAATTTTAGTAGCACCAGTATTACATACATATACTGAACAATAGTAACGTATTTCTGCCACAATGTCTTCACGACAAGTTAAACCAAACTTTTATTTTGACGGGTCGCTGTGATGAGGATAGTTTTACTCAAATGAAACCGTAAAATGCTCATGAAGTGACTCTCAGAGCAGTTCTGGAGATGCTATTCATGTATTTATATCCTCATTTAGTGAGTGGGCATACACTAATATCACCGCAAGCGTCATGTGCTTCAGTACGAGTAGTAAACAAAAGCGTGAGTCTGCCCCATTCATTAAAACAGAGACGCAGAATTCATATTTAAATAGGCTTTTTGCGGCTTAATATTTACAAATATTAGTGGGAGGGTGCGCGTCTGTCTGTCTGTCTCTGTGTGTGTGTGTGTGTGTGTGTTTGTGTGTGTTTGTGTGTGTGTGTTTGTGTGTGCGCGCGCGCGCTTCAGGGCAGAACTCCTACGTTCGCAATACAGACAGTAGAGAATTGTAAGTGCGCAACAATGTAGAGACAGAAATGACATGCTTTATATGACATAACATGAAATGACATAACGTTAAACAACTTCTGTTGTGATCTGGTGCTATAGAGAAAATAAAATTAACGGCGGGGCACCCCCCTAATATAATGGCAGGGGAAACACTGCAATAAGTTGAAAACAGAAATTTGTGAAAGTTAAAAACAATAGCATTTATTTGAAATATTACATACAAACATTATAAAAATTTATAAAACGATCAATTTGTGTGTCATACTGTAGTGTCCTTATTGAATAAACTTTCTTTAAAAAAAAATCAAAAAATTACTACTGATCCCAAACTTTTAAATGGTTGGGTAGATGAGCATTGATTAAGCCATTTCACTTGGAAGTACATAACACTATGGAAGTAAAAGAAATTGTGAAAGCCTTTTTTACTTGAAAATTAAAATAATTAAGGCAACTTAAAACGGTGGAAAGAGACAACTTGAAGGGGGGGGGGGGGGGGGGGGGGGGGGTGACAAGAACAACAAAATGAAAAAATGACAACCAATTAGGCTACAACACAATCAATTAATCTTCTCAGCAACAGAGCTGCAATTTAAATGCCCCAAGGTTACATTAAAAAAAAAATAGATTTGTCATCTCACCCCTCTTATTCAGTAACACTGTATATGCCGACATTAATAGGAGGGCCTGTCACTGACAAGTGCTAAAAGAGGTGGGTTGCCTGATGTTGACAGCTAAAGAATGAGGCTGCAACGTCAGACAGTAAAATGCAATTTATTCTCTTGCTTCCTGGAAGCAGGCAGTGGAAGAAACGGAGCAGGCCGGGCCTAGGGTCCTGACAAGAGCTTCATTGAAATGCATAACTTACACGTGAGAAACTATATTCTCCTATCATCAGCAGGTGGACCCCAGAGCAGAAAGACCGCAATAATCAGTCGAAGTGTGGCAGCTGAAAAAGCAAGGGTGACTCCCTTCAAACCAACAGGGCGCCAGTTCCCGTCAGCACGACGCGGTGGAGAGATGCTAGTGAGCACGAGAATGAGGCAGGCAGAAAAGCGAAGAGTTTAGATTTAGATGCGGCAACCCTCCTACACACCCTGTTGAAATCTCACACATTCTCACAGCCGGCAAATCAAGCAAAACACTTTCTCCCAAACAACTGTTATCTACCACCATGTGAAGTTATCAGAGACTAAATCTCTTTTGAGACTTCCTCGTATGAAATGAGCATCCAAGTCTGGCCGTCTGACTACAGAATCATTTTCATTTCTTCCTCTCTCTTCTCTGAAGTAAGGGATGCAGCTGGTATGATCAGCCCGAGCAAAGGCCATCATTACCAGGCTTTTTTTGTATCAGTAAGCCTGACATCAAACAGTAGCTCGCTTTACCTTTTCTCCTATGTTCTCCGTCTTTCCTGCCCCCTCCTTCGAAGGAGCATTCAATTACAAAAGGAGAACATCTGGAGATGGACGCTCATGTCTGTATAACAATATTAATCAATCCCACAAGTGCCGGCAGAAATGGCGGTCTTAAACAAAAGGCAGAACACTTTACCGCCACAGGAGACTCCAATCAAGAGAGGCAGCATTGAGAGCTGTGTCCCACTGCTCATAATCACATAAAGTGGGCACATTCGTTCTGGGAAAAACATGTCGAAAACCATGTCGAAAACTTCTCTCATCTGTATTATATTTCTGTCCTTCACCTTCTGTATGCTCTTTGTAAGGTTTTTTTTTTTCCAGTGCTTCGATTAGCTATACAAGGACATTAGGTCTGACCTTAAATAATTGGACAAATGGACAAAGAAATGTTCATATTATGTGCTTAAAAATGAAATACTAACCCTACCAGACTTTTGAAATGTTTGGTGCAGGCATTTTCAAACCGGGGGCCAAGTGACTTAAAGAGGGCCACAAAGGGGTGTTGAGGTGGGGAGGTCAGTGAAAAGAAATTAAATTAAATTTACAAAATTATTTTAAGGCCCTATCGAAGCAGTTTCTGCAGAAGAATAAAGATAAAAATAAAACCGTAAAGGTCAAAGAGAATACATGGTTAAAACAAAGTAAAAAAAAAAAAAGTGATTTGAAGATACAGTGACATTTTAATTCACAATTATAAGAAACAGCCACACTTGTCTTTTTATTTTTTAACTACACTGAGCATCCATGGGGTTAAAGTTTCCATTTGTGACCCTGGACCACAAAACCAGTCTTAAGTGTCAATTTTTCGAAACTGAGATTTCTATGAAGTGAAGTTTTGATATTTACGTTAAGAAATTTACAAAATATCTTAATGGAACATGATCTTTACCTAATATCCTAATGATTTTTGGCATAAAAGAAAAATCGATTATTTGCTATACAAATATTTGAACAATTGTAATAGTACTTTGACCATATAAAAGGCAATTATATATATATATATATATATGTGCATTCATAGCAATATAGAGAAGGGAAGAGAGAAAATGTGACTCATGTGAAAATGTGAGATCTTGGCCTGTTTGACCCCCGGAAGCAACCCTTCACTTTCATTAGCATCCTCCCACGCCCTGAACAACCAACCTCTTCAAACACATTCACTCTATCTCTTAGCCTATATCTCCATTTCATTTCGTATCTCCCTTTATCCCTCTTTATCCCCCTCTGTTATACGCCAAGTGAATGAGACACAAACTCATCATCTACTCTTTACAGGGGAGAATGACCATCACGCAAGTCATTTCTTTTAAAATATCTGATGCAATCCCAAAGCAAGGTTAATGTATTCAAACTGACCTTCAAAAGCATGGCAATATGCAGAATACCTGACCACAGACGTAGCGGAAATGTAACAGCGCTGAGCGAACGAACATCAGAAGTTAGCCAGTGTTAAATATTAATGAGTTTTAGAGTAATGTATGCTTGCGAAGGGAATACGCATCAGTCACGCTGAAAAGCAGCATCGCTGGAGTAACATGTAAGATCACCCACTTGTTTGAGCCATAAGCGGCATAAGAGAGGAGTGGGCAGGCTGTCTCTCTCTCTCTCATAGTTGAGCATTAAAAACACTGGAAAACAAATTCATCATTTCATTCCCAGGAAACAAAAACAGTCATAAATCACAGAGAAAAATTAGGTGCCTTATCTGGCAAACTTCACGGCAAAGGTAGCTTGACTTCGCTTCTCCCTCTGGAGTCTCTACCCCAAGGCTGCGTTACCCACATAAGCATTGCGCTGGGTCGGAGCCGCACTGAGCCGAAAATAAAACATTAACTCCAAAGTCCTGCAGCGCCCCCAGGTCTTAAGCATCCGTCTCGGCCTATTTTTCCCTCACAAGAGAGAGAGTCTCCTCTGCGAAGAGGAGACTCCAGAACCTAGATAGTAAAGTAGGTGGAAATAAGCAGGAATTTATTTATAAATGCATGTATGAAAGTGCATGATTCACAATTGCACAGCTAAGGCAGTAGGATTAAATTAATTGGATTGAGACTGAATATTGTGACAGACAAAAAAAAAAAAAAATCATTCGGACTAAACTATTCACAAGGTTAGTCTAAATGCATCTCAAAAGCACAAAAAAAGTAAGTGAGCTATAAGAAAGCAAAATATTAGGGATGCACGATATTGGATTTTTGCCGATATCCGATATGCCGATAATGTTCGACTCATTTTGGCCAATGGCCGATAGCAGATTTATAATTATTTTTAATTTTAGTTAGTTTTTAAACAGGAACTTATTTGTTAGAATTAAAGTTATTTTATAATGACAGTACATTGAAGATTTGAAAATAACTATAAATAAACTATATATTAAATCACTGCATTTTTTTTTTTTCAGCAGTGGTAACCTTAACATTTTATTTTATGATTTAACATTTGTCAATTATCTAAAGCAAAAGAGCTGTAAAAATTCAGAAAATCTTTGAGCTCATAATTTGTTTAAAAAAATATAACACTACACATTAATGAATAAATCAGTATAAAATTATTTAATTTAAGTGTCATGTTTGTCATTTTTTGTGTAAGCTATAGCCTCTGACCTTTAAATCAAAACATACTCATGATTCTATAGCATCAATTATGTTTTTATTTATTTAGAAACAGTCTAAATATTATTTGTGTATTTTGCTTTCGTTTTATTAGAAGTAGTCCAACAGCGCCCTCTACAGAATAAAAACTCCTTACAAAACAGGCATTAGGACCCTGGGGAGGCTGCCGCTGCACGTAGTATTACTGTTTACTCTATCACAGACAGAACGTGTCATTCTGTATGTGCATTCTCAGTTTAAATGCAGCAATCCAAAACAGTGAATCTAAATTCATTCAGGCAAACCATTCAGGCAAAACTTTGCTTCAAGAATGAGCCACAATTAGGGATGTGTATCGTTAAGGTTTTAACGGTATTACTACTCTTACCGATACTGCTTATCGATCCGGTACTTTAACGGTATTCTTATCGGTACTTTTTGTTTTACTTTGTTTCTTTGTTCATATTCTTACAGTATCTTATCTTATGTATATAAAACACTAAAAATGCCTGCACTTCATCAATTTGTAAATGCACCAGTGTGCAGGTATTTTTAGTGTTTTATATACATAAGATAAGATACAGTAACAACATGAACAAAGAAACAAAGTAAAACAAACTGACAAATACAATAAAACAAACACACAAACGAAATGAAATAAACAGTGCTTTCATTTTTCCATGAAGATCTACTAATATTAATGTTCAGGTAAGTAATAGTTGCAAAAGTAATCAAATGTAAATGAGCACTGCATAGTTTTCACTGTATGTACTGATAGATTTATGTTTATTAAAGCTATAACGTTGTTCAGATTAAGAGCTGTGGGTGATTTTCTCTTTGCATTTTGTTCTTTGATTAACATTGATGGCTCAAGCTCCAGTCTGACACTTTAAGATACTGACACGCATCAGATTTTCTCCCAACTGTTCTCGTCCACTTAAAACATAAAAGTGAAGACTCTCATAACCGGCCATTTTGACACATTGTGTGTGTATTTTTTGGCATATTTTTGTGTGTTATTTCGATGCGCCCGAAGCTCAAAGTGTACTTTGCTTGTCCGTTTTGGAGCACGCCGCGGCACCCTCTTCAACATCTACATCAACCAATTGGCCAACATATTAGAACACGCTCCCTTTCAAGGTCTCACTCTACACGACACAGAGATAAAGTGTCTTCTCTACGCAGATGACCTGGTCCTCCTGTCGCCCACTGAAGAGGGGCTTCAGGACAGCCTGAATCTGCTGGAGGATTACTGTCAGACCTGGGCCCTGACGGTCAACCTCCAAAAAACTAGAGTAATGATGTTCCAGAAACGCTCCAGATCTCAGGGACCAACACACACATTCACACTATCACACAGAACCACTGAAACCACAAAAACATACACTTACCTCGGCCTGAAAATAACTCCAACCG
The DNA here is from genome assembly GCF_936440315.1 of Barbus barbus. NCBI lineage: Eukaryota > Metazoa > Chordata > Actinopteri > Cypriniformes > Cyprinidae > Barbus > Barbus barbus. The sequence goes on from NC_136715.1 coordinate 9,065,921, forward strand.
GTAACTTTGCTTTGGCTGTGACTGAACTCAAAGAGAAAGCTCAAAGGGCTTTCTATGCCATAAAAAGATCCATTAAAATCGACATCCCAATCCAAATCTGGCTCAAACTTTTCAAATCTATAATTGAACCAATTGTTTTATATGGCAGTGAAGTGTGGGGTCCTTCTATAAAATTTGACTTCTTAAATTGGGAAAAACACCCGATCGAAACTCTACATTTAGATTTCTGTAAAAGAATACTTAAAGTTCAAAGAAAAACTCCAAACAATGGATGCAGAGCAGAATTAGGCCAATACCCTCTGCTTCTAAACATTCAAAAAAGAGCCCTGAAATTCTGGAAACACCTAAAAACAAGCGACCCCAACACATACCATTAGAAAGCCCTAAAAAACCAAGAGCTGAGCGTAAGTAAGAGTCCCCTGTGCCAGCTGGTGCCGAGACTGACTGAGCTCACACACACAGAGATCAGCCAGCCTCAGGACACACACACACTCACACACATTCGGCCCACACACATTATAAACACAGAAAAACACAAGTACATCACCCATTGGACAAACACCATTAAAAACCAGCACAAACTGGAATGTTATTCGGCCCTAAATCGAGAATACACTGTTGCGATCTACCTGAACGCCGTGAGTGATGTGAGACTCAGGAAAACACTGACGATGTACAGACTCAGTGAACACAGTCTGGCCGTAGAGACGGGCCGGCGCAGACAGACCTGGCTCTCTCATGAGGACAGACTCTGCTCGCACTGCATCCTGGGAGTGACGGAGACGGAGCTGCACTTCCTCACAGAATGCCCAAAATATAAAGCTATCAGAAACCAATACTACCCCAAAATTAATAAAATATTCCCCCAATTTAGCACATGTAACCCAACCCAAAAACTGAGTTTCATTCTTGGCGAAGAAGCCAAATGTTGTAATATAGCTGCAAGATTTGTAGCATCTTGTCATCTCCTGAGAGACAGCCAGAGAGAAACAAACAGCCAATAAACACACACACTCACTCACAGCACAAACACACACACATTACAGCTACACACATCTATATCATCTATACAATGTTCAGTTTTCTAAGTTCAGTTGTTACATGATGTCTGTAGTATAATCTTTTATTTATTATTATAAATAATTATTTATTTTATTAACAGTTAGCATTGTTTTGTTTTTGCTATATCTAGCCATGTGTTTATGTAATAATGCTTTTATTTAGTTTCATTATTACTATTATTTTCTCTAAGCTTTACTAAATGTTCAGAAATTCTAAATCTTTTTCTATGTTGTTTTAATGCTTTGGCAATACAGAATGTATGTTTTTGTCATGCCAATAAAGCTTTCTGAATTGAGAGAGAGAGAGAGAGAGAGAGAGTGCTGGTTTGTGAAGCCCGGAGGGAGATTAAGGGAACGAAAAAAAATCAAATTAATGCTAATACAAAATTAGCGCTAATAACCTAAAACCATTGAAAAATATGTAACAAATTACTCAAGAAGATGGCATTAAATCAAAGTCTTATCGAGCAAATGATTTCAAGCTGAAGCATACTCTTATTTGCTTCAAAGAGTGCATGCTTCTGTACTTCTGTTGAGGATATGTGAGTGTTTGTGCATGCCTGTTTTTCCTGCTGCATTAGGAATCTGAAAGAAGTATTAAAGAAAAAACAAGAGTCATAACTTATGGTACACAGGCCCACAGAACATCACTACCAAAGCCATATTACAAACTCCCAGCTCAATTTCCTGTTTGTCTCCAAAGCAATGCACACTTTTGATGAAATTACTGTCTGCCATCTTAAACATGGGCCATTATTCACACAGGTGCCAGCTGCTTGTGGCAGACAGACAATCGTTTCTTACACAGCACATCTTAAAACCAACATTTGATGTGGGCTGCAGTGTTATGTAGAATTCGGCAAACATCCTCTTAATCCATGTTAGATGAATAATCTAAGGACTGCTAAACTTGTGCAAAAAGCCTTCAAACGAGACCAAAAGGAGAGTGAGGAAGTGGAGAGGAAAGGAAGTGGAAAAGAGGAACCCAGAGGAAGTGAGTGACATGACAGTTCTCTGCAGTTGTGGACGTGGATATGACGGCTGCACAGGGAGAGCTGTGTGTATAAATGAAGGAAAATCAATACACGTCCATGCACATACCTTACTGTGCACACGCCACACATGACAAGCATCAAAACTAACTTATTTTAAGTTCTAAGCAAAGCACTGGTGTAAATTCTACAGACTCCCCATGCGTAGCCAGTTATATCTGTAGGTTTAATTCTTAAAGAAATAAACCTACAGACCATCTTGGACCCCTCCTCTTCTCCACATACACTACATCGCTGGGTCCCATCATACATGCACATGGCTTCTCCTATCACTGCTACGCCCGATGACACACAGCTCTATCTCTCTTTTCAACCAGATGACCCAACGGTAGCTGCACGGATCTCAGGCTGCCTGGCGGACATCTCGGCATGGATGAAAGAACATCACCTACAGCTTAACCTGGCAAAGACGGAACTTCTGGTCTTCCCTGCCACTCCGACTCTACGGCATGACTTCACGATTCAGTTAGGCTCATCAATGATTACCCCATCAACTTCGGTCAGAAATCTTGGTGTAATCTTTGATGACCAGCTGACCTTCAAAGAGCACATTGCAAAGACTGCTCGTTCCTGTATGTTTGCACTACACAACATCAGAAAGATCAGGCCCTTTCTGACAGAGCATGCTGCGCAACTTCTTGTCCAGGCCCTTGTTGTTTCTAGACTGGACTACTGCAATGCTCTTCTGGCTGGTCTGCCATCAAACACAATCAAACCTCTACAAATGATTCAGAATCCAGCGGCACGACTGATCTTCAACGAGCCCAAAAGAGCGCATGTTACACCTCTCTTCATCTCCTTGCACTGGCTACCAGTGGCAGCTCGCATCCAGTTCAAGTCACTGATGCTTGCGTACAGAACTACCACAGGCTCTGCACCCTCCTACTTCCACTCACTATTACAAACCTACATCCCCTCCAGAAGTTTGAGATCTGCTAGTGAGCGACGCCTTGTGGTACCATCACAGAGAGGCTCAAAATCACTCTCCAGAACATTTTCGTTCACCATTCCTGGCTGGTGGAATAATCTTCCCACCCCTATCCGGAACGCCGGATCCCTGGCAACCGTCAAGCAACAACTGAAAACTCATCTCTTTCGGCAGTACTTGACTTCATCCTAAACTCTAAACTTTTATAACTACCAAGGCTGCATTTAGTAGTTAAAAGGTATAAAAACAATAATAATAAAAAATAATTAAAACCGTAATAGTGAAATATTAATTCTAAATAGCTGTTTTCTATTTTAATATTTTAAAATAATTTTTTGCGTGGCAATGCTGAATTTTCAGCAGCCATTACAGTCTTCAGTGTCACACGAACGATCCTTCATAAATCATACAAATATGCTAATTTGGTGTTGAAAACAGTTGCACTGCTCAATATTTTGAAACCGTGATATTTTTTTCCCGAGGATTCTTTGATTAACAGAAATTTAAAACCGCATTTGTTTGCACTTATATACATTACTATTAGTAGCCTGTATTGGCGCTTTTCCACTGTGTGGTACGACTCAACTCGGCACGGCACAGTTCGGGTCGGTTTGCATTTCCACTGCAGTTTAGTACCGCTTTAAGGAGGGCAGGATTATTCACTTTTCGTTATAGTTGCGCTGTCTCTACTGCCGTGACTCCTGAAAAACTGCTCCATCAAGCTCTCACTGGATCCGCTCCTCGGCTATACTTCCTCAATAGACAACGAAACAGCCATTTTTTGGTTGTGAAAAGAAAGGTGCGCTCATTCAAAACAGTTGCGTTCGATCCTTCGCTGGCTTTGCTGATTTAAATCTAGCAGGTCTGTTGTGTCTCGTGCTGCAAGTTCAGTGACGCTGGCAGTGATGATTCTGTCCGGCCAATCAGTGATCAGCAGAGTTTTTACACGTCACGTTTTGGTAACTGTATGGCTCGCTTGGAACCCGGCCGAGGTGGTACTAAAAAAAGTACCAGGTACTTTACCCAGTGGAAACCTCCCCAAATATGAACCATACTAAACCGTACCATGCCGTAGCATGCAGTGGAAAAGCGCCATGTCATCTTACATTTCATTACCGTTGACCGTTGACAAATACGATGCAGGGCCACAACTAAATGCAGTTATGCCCTAAAATTTAAGATATTGGTGCAAAAATGTCCCTGTATGACTTTTTGTCTCATATTTAACATGCAATATCACACGAGCAGGAAGAGCAGTATTACACGAGTGTGGTGTTTTTGGGGCCTGTTTTAGTCTAGTCTTTGTGTGAAGTTGTCATTTTAGTTTTTATTAGTTTGTCACGTTCACTCTTTTTAGTCTAGTCAAGTTTCAGTCAACTAAAAGTCTGAGCATTTTAGTCTTATTTTAGTCAGAATTATCCATGACTATTTTCGTCTAGTTTTAGTCAACGAAAATTGTATTTTAGTCTCTTTTTATTAATACAATTATATTTAACCCAGTCAATATAGTATAAGTACCTAGTAGTATAGATGAAACCAAAATTTTCTTTTAGCCAAACCCATTTCAAACAAGGTTATCTTCTTATATTATTGTTACCTTATAGACTTAAGAATACATCCATGCCAGACACGGAAGACGCTCTGATTTGAATTTACAACATTTATTTTACCAACCAAACATGTTAGAAGTACACACACACATCTCCCAAAGACGGTTGGGAGTCGGTTGGAGGTCCCTTTCTCTTTGTCAGACTTAACTTTGTTGTCGTCTTCTAAATAATGCCACGAGAGGGGCTTGAGGAAGTGACGTCGCCTGCGTCTGTGCAGTGCGACCTGAAGTGAGACACCGGAAAGGAAAATAAATTAATTTCAAATTTCAAATACTGCAAAATAATAATAATAATAATAATAATAATAACACGACTAAACAAGACGAAATAACGTTATAACATTTAATTTTGTCTCGTTTTGGTGACATTTTAGCATAGTTTTTATTTTGTAAACCACATTTAGTCTCGTTTTTATTCGTCAACAATATTGCATTATACATTTAATTATAGTCATCATCACATGACCAGCATTTACGTTACGTCGCGTCTTCGTCACGTGATAAAGGTTCGTTGACGACGATATTTAGTCACAATTTTCGTTGACGAAAGCAACACTACACGAGTGCTGATTTTGTCCCAAATATTATACAGATCAGTGAATAAGAAGTTGATAGTGTGTTATATTTTATTATATTTATTTATATTTTTACCTTTAAAGACATAGCAGAATTGTTGTGCATCTTTGAGCAACACAGAGGTGTTTAGTTTCTGAATTACTCTGCGTTTTAAACAAATCGTGTGAACCAGTGATTCAAAGGCTCACGGTGCGTTCCAAACGGGATATATCGCCCTCCAAAGGGCACCTCGGAGTGAAAACAATCATGGCCGCCATATTGAAGGGCCCCTACACCCTTCAAAGCTCTCACTCCGGAGGGTAAACCCTTTGAAGGGATTAAGGCATAGGGACGAGCCATTTACTTAATTCCTGAATGAATCAGCTGTTTGAACGAATCGAATGAAAACATTTACCGCCACCTGCTGTCAGATTTAGTTTCTTATTAAGAGGGTCATTTCAGTAAAAAAAAACTAATAATAATAAAAATAAAAACTAAATGGATAGTTCACCCCCAAAAAAATTTAATTCGGTCATCATTTACTCACCCTCATGTCGTTTCGAACCTTTCTTTTGTGGAACATAGAAGATAGTATTTTGAAGACTGTTGGTAACAAAGCTATTCATCATTTACCAATGACTTTCATTGTATGAACAAAAAATACTGTGATGTTTCTCAAATTATCTCCTTTTGTGTTCCATTGTTTATGTTAGGCCATTGTAGCCTAAATGTTTATGTGCAATAAATTTTATGTTGAATCAAAAAATATTTCTTTCTAAAGCTACAATTTGTAGTGTCTACTTGATACTTTCTCATTTAACACAAAAATAGCTTTAAATAATCTTTGTGGGTATTTTCAGTCAAATTTATTTTGCGATTAATTAGAATTAATCGGCACATGTAATTAATTAGATAAAAAAATTAAATCGACTGACAGCCCTAATTATTACACTAAGGAGCCCGTGAATTCACCTGTAGGGGGGAGAAAAAAAAAAAAAATCAATGGCGAGGATCTTGCAATTTGTCCCCTCAGTTTATAAACCGTACCCACGAATTTCTAATCCGTATGCTCAGATTTTGTAAACCGCACCTTCGGTTTTTTAATCCGTACCCTCCGTACCGTACCCACTGTACTCACGGATTTGTGGTCCCAGGAACTCGGTTCAACATCTCATCCGAAGGAAGGTGCTTTTTACAGTATAGTGTCCCCATCAGGGTAAGCACCCCCTGCTGGCCTCACTAACACCTCTTCCATATGCATTTAGAAAAAGTTTTTATCCAAAATGACTTACAAAAGAGGAACAACGCAATAAAAAGTCAGTCGTAATACACAATTCTAGGTTCATTAGACAATAATAATAATAAAGTGCTAAGATTATCACAAATAAACACGATATGTTTGACCCACATTCTTATTAAATTGTTGTATCCCACCTCGTGCATGCTACAATTGATAGAGAATCACTGTAAGTATGCAGTTAAGACAATTTGATGTAGGCTATTCCACTTAATAATAGCCTACAGAATAAAACAATATACAATGAGATTTGTTCTACTAAAATAAGTCCAGTTTACAAACCTGTGGGAACGGATTGCGAAAGCATGCACACGGATTATGAATTTGTGGGTACAGATTTAAAAAAAGGAAGGTACAGTTTACAAAATCTGAGCGCACGGATTGGAAATTCGTGGGTATGGTTTATTTCAGGGATGGGCATTTTTGGCAATTTCTTATTTCGATCATCAATCAAAAATGATTAATCGAGTACTCGGGGCATAGCCGTAATGGAGATAACGAAAATATGTGAAGACTGTTATGAAAATGAATGTTAAAAATAAAAATATGACATGAAAACATGTCTATGAAAACATGAACATATGATTAGATGTTAAATTATGATTATGATGCAGCAATGTTATTAAAAAAAAGCAGCATCTAAAAAAAAGAATAGCTGCCTGAGGTGAAGCTGACTTATGCCAATAATCTGAAACTCGTTCTATGACATTTCCTATGATATTAATCAGATAACTTGGATACATAGCATGAACGTAACATTACAACTTGTATCTGCACAAAAGGATGCATGCATATGCCAGTGAACTTTAAGTTGCGCGCTATAGGGAGAGGGGTCCCGCCGTGATGCGCTTTCAACAATGCGCTGTAACACAAGCAAGGACAGGATTTACTATAGATTTCATATCCTATAAAGTTCTCATTATAATGCTTATATCATTAATGTTTATGGCAGATTTGTGCTACATTTTTAATCTACATTATCAAGTGATTCCTAAAATCGCCTGCGCGTTTTCGAAGCCATATGAAGTATGAAAACTATTTTAACTGAAGTATGCCTACTGCCTACCGAGAAAAAAAAAAAAAAAAAAACACTGCTGCATTATTATAGGATCAGTATATTTAACCCTTTGGGGTCGGCTGTATCGCCGGCGATACGAACTCGGTTTTTTTAAGATAAGTGCAAAAGACACTAAAAATGCTCTGTTGATTTTGGTCACACAAATAAGTGTTATACATCAATCGAAACTGTTAAGTGTCTACTTTTTGAGTACACTCACGATTACAACAAAACTTCGTGGTTTTGGGGAAAAAAGAAAACAAACAGGGTGCGCTGTCTGTCTTCTCCTCCGCGATATATTTATAGTAACGCGTCACTAAAATGAAGTGTAACTCAGCAAATACTCAACACAGAAACATGAGAGTTATATCTATAGAAAGCCTAAAGTGTCTGCTTTCAACTGAAGTAAGTGTTGTCGAAAACAAATGTTCTGTGATAAAGTAATCCGTATGAAACCGACACGATGTTCAGTCTGTCCAGTCTAACTCATTATTTCTAATGTGATCCCGCCCCCTCGTGTTCACATGTAAATAACCACGTGACGCGCGCGCGCTTGGAGATGCCCAACAACAAACACACAGTCACGAGACTCTGTTCATCTCTGCTGCTGTTTGTTTCTGGAAGAAGACGCGCTGAGTAAAGGCTGGATTTACCTCAGAATAAGAGCCAAAAGTTCTTCCAGAATACATTGATCGATCTGATAAGTAAGTAAATGCTTCTTTTTTTTGCATTAGCTAGCGTGTTATTGTGACAAACCTGAACGCGTTTAGTTGGGTTTTCCCCAAACGACAACATGATGAATGCTACGCATCTAAGAATGTTTAATGTTCACAAATAGATTTAATATCGTGCTAAACAATAACAATTAGTTTCTCAGATATAAAATATCCTTTTTTTAAATGGTACAAAGTACATCCTTTTGTAGTTCACAGCATACGTGAGTCTATGGCTGCAGAATCATAACAGCTTCTATAAAATCATGCATACTAGACTATATGACTGCAAAATCATAGTTGTTTTTCTCCCAAACTGTAATTCCAGACTACAGTGTTTGAATATGATGGACAATTCATTGTATTTCAATTTCTTACGGCACGATGTTGTTTTCATGCTCCATATAAAACAATAATATGAGAGTACATTGTAACATGATGAATGCTACGAGTCTAAGTATGTTTACAACATGTTTATTATTAATAGTCTTCTCTGTTCAAAAATAGATTTAAATAACGTGCTAAACAATAATAAATAGTTTCTCAGATATAAAATATTTTTTATAGTACAAATTACATCCTTTTGTGGTTCACAGCATACATGAGTCTATGGCTGCAGAATCATAACAGCTTCTATAAAATCATGCATACTAGACTATATGACTACAAAATCATAGTTGTGTTTTGGGGGGGGGGGGTCCCCAAACTGTTGTTTTCATGCTCTATATAAAACAATAAAAGTAATATGAGAGTACATTGTAACATGATGAATGCTACGAGTCTAAGTATATTTACAACATGTTTATTATTAATAGCCTACTCTGTTCAAAAATAGATTTTAATAACGTACTAAATAATAATTAGTTTCTCAGATATAAAATTTATTTTTTTGTGTACGATAGTACAAAGCATGCATGAGTCTATGCTCACAAATGTTTTTGGCTGTTTGTATTTTATTGAATCAGGTACCTGAACCACAGATGAATCCTGATGACTTTCTTCAAGATGTTTTCCTCTGAGATCGCTGTACCAACATCAGATGGTCAACTACACTGATATTCTATGGTAAAACAAGATCCTTGGCTACTGATTATGTTTTTTTTCTTCTTGAATCCATGGAAATAAGTAAATGTAAGGTACTTGTTCCACTTGTTGAACAGAATCTGTTGCAAGAATGACTCAAAGTCTGTTCACATCTCTGTGGTTAGATCAGTGTGCACAATAATGTGTCTTTGACCTTCATTATGTATGTTTTGATTATACTGTGTTGTAAATAAAATACAAATAATTTAAAAACCCCATTTTTTCAGTCTCCTCACACTCTCTGTCTTACCTGCCTCAGTCACAGTCACACTGATGGCCCATTAGCAGCTTTAGGGGAGGGCCCTTTGTCTCTCAGGTGAGAATCACTTAATATTCAAGCCCATTACCACTCCCTCGCATATACGCTTTCTATCACAAAACATGTCTTTAAAAATTTAAATCAATATATTGTTTTCTGTGAATGAGTAAGCTGAATGATTTTCACATAATTGTGAAGTAAATATTCTAGCCTAGAAGACTGATTACACAAAAGTCTTATTCAGGACGATTTAGTGTGGCTTTTATGCCTTATTTCAGCTACATTTTTTCCCCAAAACTTACTAACCACGCATAATATTTTTTTTCTAACAAATGCAAACATGTACATCCACCTTGGTCACATTATTGTAGCATAGTTTGTGCTGAATACAAAAAAAAATACATGTTGGTCAATAGTATATTATAAGTAGCTGAAATAAGCACAAATATCAGGGCATGTCAACACATCTCAAGGGCCCCAAAATTACCTCAGACCCCAGAGGGTTAAAAAAAGAAACATCTAAAAGCAATATGACCGTCTCAAATAACTAAACTAAATTAACTCAAGTCAATATCGCGCATTGCATTTGAGCATGAAACTAAACACTGGTAACATGCAGCACATTCAGCATGTAAATACATGTTAATATCCCAACGCATCCTATATAAGATTACTCGGATATGTATGTAGCTAAGCCAGACATCACTACGGATGCAGAGCCTTAAATTTGATAAAGAATAGATCTCTTTGGTTTTGAGACTTTAGTCTTTGCAACTTCAGGGATCTTATCTATGCACAATCAGCTTGTAACACTCCAAAGAGAAAGGAACACTTGAAATCGCATCATATGACCCCTTCAATGCCCATAACATTTGACATTACTTCAGGATGGAAAAAAATGTATTCTTGAAAAATATACCATTGTTAGAATATAACAGCAAGAGTAAATGTTCCTTTTTCTCCTCACAAGAAAGGAAAACGCATCAAAACCAGCGCAATCAGATCACAGAACAGTGACTGATTTCAGCCATACGTGCGCTTGCACGAACAACAGAGCACTCTCCATCAAAGCAGCAAGCGAACATCAGACTTCAGACTTGTGTCAGACTTCACACTGGCGTGTGAGTGCCGCTAAATGCTTTAGCGTTGAGTTGTGGAAGGATACAGGGGGCCGTTGGGCTAGAGGAGAAAGAGTGAGAGAGAGAGAGAGAGCGAGAGAGAGCTGCGGCCAGAAACTCAATAAGCTGACATTTGAATTGCAGGCAAATGAGGACCTAAACAAGGCTGAAATGGCTGGATTAGAAATTCAGATTGATAGGCCTGTCTGGAGCCGTTCGGAGGGCCTCTCCCGGTGCACCCTGGGAAGTCTGTACTTTCCACAGGAAGGCGATTTTTTGAGAAGAGCCAATTTAGCAAAGACCGTACGTGAGCGAGCGGAGAAAAGATTTGCATCAGAGTGAGCACGCTGAGGGAGAAAGAATCACCATGGCAAATGAGAAGCGAAAATGTAAGCCTGCAACTCACCTAAAGTCACATTTGGTTTTGAGAATTCACATTCAGTAGTCTATTCCCAGACTGCCTTCCTATTCAAATGCACACAAACCAAAATGAATGAGGGTGAGAGTATATTGGTCTGAATTTTTATAGAGCCTCTGCAATATATAAAAATGTATCAAAAAAACAACTTCCGCTTGGAAACAAGACTTGAAAGGACAAAATCACAGGTGTTAGAGAAAAATAGACTATATAATACGGGTATGTGATTTGGTCATGCAGCTACATTATATTAGGGGTGGGAATCGCAGGGTACCTCACGATACGATATAATCACGATACATGGCTCACGATAACGATATCACCACGATACAGCGATTCTGAGATAATCAATATATTTTTGGAAAATCCTATAATTATACATCACGATATCGGTCTAAACAAAATGCTTGTGAAAAGGTTAAGTCCAAGTTTTCTTTCTTTATTCAAGTCCAAACGGTTAGAAAACAGCAAAAAAAAGTTCTGTAAATCAATTTTAACATGTTGAGTAGGCTAAATGAATCATTTTATTCTTGGACTTAAAAGCTTATACTTTTCTTGTTCTCTGTGTGTAAACAAACACATTTAACTGCTTATCAAACAGAAAGAGACAGAGAGAACGAGAGAGAGCGAGAGAGAGAGCATCGTTTTGTTCATATAAACCTGGACGCACCAGTGGTGCTCTCTCTCACTCATATAGTGAGGGAAATCCACCCGCGATCCGAGCGGAGAGGTTAGGATACTCATGAACTGAAATGGCGCGGCCGCGATTTCCATGCATTTTTAGACGCTGTGAACAGGGAAATCTATTTAGAGCACCTTATTGTATTAATTAAAATATCGATATTTGGCGCCATATATCGATTCTCGTATTGCATGGAGAAGGATCGCGATATATCGCCATATCGATTTATTGTCCCACCCCTACATTATATGACATCAAAGAAACCTGTGGACCTTTAGAAAATGTCACGTTTTAAAAGACGAGTCTGAACTTACCAGCAATTTCCAAGCAAGACTAGCTGTGAAAAAAAATTAATTTGTGAAAAATTAAAACTAATTAGTCCTTAAATGTATTCAGCATGGCACTACACAGCATGAATGGTCATTCCATCAAAGCGAGAGAGTGGGAGAAAAGAAAAACTCCCAGGTGAGTTGAGACTAGAAGACACAAACATGAAGCTGCCTTAATCAGTTAAACTCGGGGCGGTAATTTAAGTTTGGCTCGATCAATAATGCTGTCTCTGAACGCCAACCTCTCGTCAATAAAACACGAGCAGTGTTGAGAGGAATCAAACTGCTGGAATCTAAACGAAGGCATTCTGAAATATTTTCCGACCTTGGCATGAAAGCAGATCAGAAGATAATTAAAATGCATTATGCTGATTAAAAATTCCACCACGTTTAATGAGAACGATCAAGTGTCAGCACACCCACAACATATCAGTTGAGCTATAAAGTTTGCCCGAATGATAAAATGACTATTTACAGTAAGCTAAAAGGTCTCAGAATTACGAGACAATGAGACTACGCTAATTATTTACGGCTCTTGTGAAATTCACACTATGACTTAGAACGAGATGGATGTGGTTTGTGACCTGTACATAACAGAAAATGAACTGCATCAGAATCTGTACCATTTCCTGTCTGCATTACACTCTGAAAGAGGAAGACTAGGGGTTAATGTACCCTCATACACAAACAAACACTCATCCCTGGATAACAGCCCCAAGGCTAGAAAGCGGTTCCTGTGGTTTGGAGTAGAGGGGTACGGAAAATGATTTTAAGTTGTAAAAAGCCTGCGGGGAGACCTGGAGAATCATACAGGTATCAACACACTTGCATGCATGTACATATACGGGACAAAGCTGTGGCTCAGAGGGTAATGTGTTGCTTCTGACTTACAAAACAGCTGATGTGCTCCGGCATGGGTGATATTCCATCTCTCATAGTACTTTCCTGTCAGTTCTCCACAATCGAATCAAATAAAAAACACTGAGTGATGCTACAGCATGCTAAGAAATGCAGGTGCTTCCTCTTGTCTTTTGCTCTGTTTGATCCTCTTCTACCTGCCTCCCTTTCGTACAAAACTTTGAAGACTTTAAATAGATCAAAAGTGCAGTAACTCTCCATGTAATTTCCAGTTGTTCGTGATAACTGGATAAGGACTTTTAAAACTATTTCATGAAAGTTGCACTCAAAAAAAGCCATTTCTATTAATTTCCTCTCTTTGCAGGCCTGTTAAAAACAGAATCCCCAATAAGCTTACATGACTTTGGGAACCCATTCTGCATCATCTTATTTTGGTAAATGTGTTCAATTTGCATACTCAAAGTTTAAAAAACTTGAATCTGATATAAAATGTACGTCATGTTAGGGGTGGGCAGTATGACCAAAGTCATATCATAATATGAATAATTCTATTCAATTCAATTCCAATTTTTATTTGTCACATACATATACATACATAGTACGACATGTAGTGAAATGTATTGTACGACTGTCCAACAAATTGTCCAACAAAATTAAGAAAAACCTCAAGTTTACAAAAATACAAATAGAAAAAGTACAGTAAACATATATAGAAATAAACTAGCAATAAAATAAAATAAATAGATATGAGAATAAAATAGATATGAAGAATAAAAATAGAATGATTCTATATAGATTCTATAAAAAGTAAAGTGTATGTCAGTGATAAAGTGTCCGTGTGCTGTGCAGTGCAGTAAAGTGTATAAGTGAGTAAAAGGAATACTAAAGACAAAAGACAAATGATATGTAAGTCCCACTCATTTATCCTTACGTAAACTTCTACAAATTAGTGCAGATTGTAATTGAAAAATTGAAAAATGTGCAAAGTGGAAGTGTGGGGTGATGTGATTAGAGTGGAGAGAGGTTAAGACTCCGAATGGCCTGCGGGAAGAAGCTCCTCCTCATTCTCTCTGTATTCGCCTTCATGGAGCGGAAGCGCCTCCCTGAACGCAGCAGAGAAAAGAGTCCATTGTTGGGATGGCTGAGGTCCTTCACTATCTTCCTGGCCCTGGTCAGGCACCGCTTGCTGTAGATGTCCTGCAGGTCAGGGCGCTCGGTGTGGATGGTACGTTCCGCTGAACGCACCACCCTCTGGAGGGCTCGTCTGTCCTGCATAGTGCAGTTCCCGAACCAGGAAGTGATGCTGCCCGTCAGGACGCTCTCGATGGTGCAGGTGTAAAAAGTCTTAAGCACCCGAGAGGGAAGTCTAAAGTCCCTTAAGCGTCTCAGATGGTACAGACGCTGCCTGGCCTTCTTCACCAGGGTGCTGGTATGACAGGACCAAGTCAAGTCCTGCGTGATGTGAACACCCAGGTATCTGAAGCTGTCCACTCTCTCCACTGGAGTCCCGTTGATCGTGATCGGCTGGTATGACCGATCCTGCTTCGTACTGAAGTCCACTATCAGCTCCTTAGTTTTGCTGATGTTCAGGTGTAGACTATTCGCCTGGCACCAACTCTCCAGGTTCTTAATCTCCTGTATGTAGGCCGTCTCGTCGTTGTCTGAGATCAGGCCCAACACAACAGTGTCATCAGCAAACTTGATGATGGTGGTGGAGTTGGAAGTGGCCACACAGTCATAAGTGTACAGTGAGTACAGCAGGGGGCTCAGAACACAACCTTGAGGGGCTCCAGTACTTAGGGTGATGGAGGATGAGGTGTGTTTACCCATCCGTACGGCTTGCTGTCTGTCCTTCAGGAAGCTGGAGATCCATGGGCACAAGTATGTGCTGAGACCAAGGACCTCCAACTTGGAGGTGAGTGTGGAGGGAATTATGGTGTTAAACGCTGAACTGTAGTCCACAAACAGCATTTTTACATAATTCCCTTTTCTGCAGTCCAGGTGACTTGTTGTGGTGTGGAGGAGGTGTGAGATGGCATCCTCCGTGGAGCGGTTATGCCTGTATGCAAACTGTAGTGGATCCAGTGTGTCTGGTAGTGATGCAATGATGAAGTCTCTGACCAGTCTCTCAAAGCACTTCATTACCACCGATGTGAGGGCTACAGGGCGATAGTCGTTTAGGCAGGTGGGCTGGGGTTTCTTGGGGACAGGAACAATGGTGGACTGCTTAAAGCATGAGGGGACTATGGACTGTTCCAGGGAGAGGTTGAAGATCTCAGTGAACACCAGTGCTAGCTGGTCAGCGCAGGCCTTCAGACCCCGACCAGTGATGCCATCTGGTCCTGCTGCCTTCCTGATGTTCACTCTCCTGAATGCCCTCCTCACGTCATGCTCCGTGATGGTGAACACGTTGTCCTCACCGGCTTCCTCAGCGTGCATGCAGTTAGCACTGCTAGCGCCGCTAGCGTGATTAGCTGCAGCCTCGAAGCGAGCATAAAAACTGTTCAGCTCGTCAGCCAGAGAAGCGTCCGCATGATGGTTCTAAGTCCCTGCCACAGGCTCCTAGAGCCGCCATGTTGGAATTGCGACTCTAGTTTCCTCCCGTAGCGCTGCTTCGCCTCCTTCACCGCTCTGCGCGCGCTGTAAGATGCAGCCTTGTAGTCATCCATGTTCCCGGTGATGAGCCCTGTGTTGTAGGCAGCGGAGCGGGATCTCAGGGCGTCGTGGATGGTTTATCCACCCACGGCTTCTGGTTGGGAAACGTCCTGATGATGGTTTTCTGCACCGTATCATCCATTAGTTTCTCTATGAATCCCACAACCGCTTCCGTAAACAAGCTGACGTCATCAGAGCTGCGCCGAACATGTCCCAGTCTGCGTCATCTAGCGCGTCCTGCAGAGCGGCCACCGATTGGTCCGTCCAGCGTTGGACCTCCCTCTGCACCGGGGCTTCCTGTTTCAGCCTCTGTTTGTAAACAGGCATGGGGAAGATGGCGGCATGGTCCGATTTCCCAAACGGTGGTTGTGACTGTGCCTTGTAGCTGTTCTTGTATGGGGTGTAACAGTGATCTAATGTCCTTTCGCCCCTGGTGGGGCAGCCGATGTGCTGATGGAAGTTCGGCAGTGCACGCTTGAGGTTGGCACTGTTGAAATCTCCCAAAACAATGACTGCGGCGTCCCGGTGCTGTGTCTGGTGAAGGTGTAGTGTTTCATGTAAATCCCATATCGCAGTGTCCGTGTCCGCTTGAGGTGGAATATAAAGGGCACTGACGATGACCGAGCTAAATTCCCGAGGGAGATAAAAAGGGCGACATTTGATGGTCAGAAGTTCAAGATTCGGTGTGCAGGAGCGTGAGAGGGGAACAATGCTTGCGCTGTCGCACCAGTGTTTGTTAGAAATTAGAAATAAGAGTGGCCCTGTCGTATGTAAGAATGGCCATCTTACAAAAAGAAACCGGTGTTTATAGTTTACAATACGAAAAAATAACAAAAGAAGACAAGGTTTGGTCGGAGCAGACGTGACGGCAGCCGATCTCACCGGCGCCATCTTAGGTATGATGGCGCCGAAATAGATATCTATTTCACGAAAACAATATATAATCACAATAGTTATTTTTGCTTTAAACAAGGAACTACCCTAAATTATATTATAAAAAAAAGAAAAAAAAAACAAGTTCACTGAAGCCAAGTAAACAGTAAGCAATTAAACAAGAATAAAACTAATTACAAGCAATAAGACAAAAAACTACAGTAAAACAAATAGGAAATGCTACAGACATTGTATAAAGTAATTAAATGCATAAAACACTGCATATGTGTCACTGCGTAAATTAAAAATAATTTTCTAAACGTTACAAACGTGCAGGGAGAGCTTTCGCTCTTTTGTTGTTTGATTAAAATGAATGACACCGGAGCAGGAATATTAGACTTGCTGTCACTCAGGGCTCCAAACTGCGACTAAAATGGTCGCATTTGCGACCAAAAATATTAATTTGCGAGTGAAGTTTTTGCTGAGGTCGCCACTGGCGACTATATATAATTTGCATGAAAGGACTTTTTTCCCAATTGTTTTGCGCTCACATCTTTTGTTATGTTCACGTATTAAACTTACATAAGACGATGCGCATCAAAGTTTTACTGAAAAGAGTTTCAAACAGTCCTCGTCTCTGCCGCACACAGTCTGCTGAACGCAGTGAGAGAGACCTGAAAGGGCCTGTTTACACCTGGTCACTTCATGCATTTTCTCTGATCGGATATCTATATGATTTGTTAAAACGTTTCCCCATTTACACTTGGCCACATAAATGTGTCTTCGCAAAACGGATATAAATCAGTTCTTCAAATCCCGCTTCATATGCAAATATAACGGAGTTCACGTCAATGAAAGCAACGGATAATTTTATTAATTATCAGCTAATTTCAATATCAGAGACCGCGATAAGAGAGCGCGCGGCATCAGCACTGGAAAGATAGGCTAGTCTCGCTACTTTTAATGAAGAAGATTGTGTGTTGAGCGTCTGCGACTTACTTTCAGGTTCATTCAGTTTGCGCGTCTCTTGCTGAAGAAATACTCCGCTACTCATCCGCGGTGATGCTTGTTGCATTGCGCTGTCATATCTGACTATAACATGCCATATAGCCTATAAAACGCTCTCACACGTCTATTATTTTAATATTATGGGAGGAGTAAAATTACCATATGTGGTTTCAACAACCAGATGCATTTACACTTGTCCGGTCGATCTTCTTATCGAGATCTTAGTCTATATGCTGTGTTCTGTTAATGCTTCCTGTTATTTGAAGCGCACTTGCCATCCAGTAATCGCAAAAAGCTTTGTGCTGTCTTACTTTTTAATAAACAAAGTATCAGCTTTAAAATGCTACGAAATTCAAATTATGCGGTTTGGGTGCTCTTTAATGCGGACCACAAGCGCACACTTTCGGTAATATAAACACCAGTACCCCGCGTCCACATGGTCCGTGTATGCGTCCGGGTCGCGCGAGCGGAGAGTATCGCACTTAATGCTCAGGCGCGATCTCTTTAGCACCTCAGTTAAAGCAGCAAGTGAACCCATTATATATTTCGATTTACTACTATAGTATGAAATGAACATGATCAAAAGGTAGGCAATAAGAAAGCCTATAGTACAACTTACTGAAATGTTTTATGTAAAAGCTGTGTTTCAGTGTTTCAAACTGAGGAAATGTATAAAGCTTGTAAACATTGCATTGTAATACATTTACCTCAGAATAACCACTCAGTGTCCATAAACTCATCAGTCAGCTAGAAAAATAACTATAAAGAGGAGCGTTTTGCTATATTCATGCGCTGTTGCATATTAATATTTTTACTTATTCTGTTGTACATGATTCAACTCCTCCTATAAAATTGCATTTTACTAATGAAGAAAAACAGACTGAATGTGTGAAAGACGTGACAACATTTATAGGATGCACTGCACTCAGTTGCCAAGTGATGCTTATGGTCCATGATATTGGTATAGATTCTGTGTAACGAACAATTCTTTGTGACTGTATATTTCAAGTTGTAAAAGACATTTAATTCACACTTTAAGTGAACCTTAGTCCCTCGGTTGACCTGATCATCTACAAGATGGATTAAAATGCTGTTAAAGCCTAGAAAAGATAAGACAAACACATGACAAAATGATTGAAATGTTAAAATAGGGGGGAAAAATAAAATGATAATAAAATAAACCACTTTTATTCTGTGGCACCTAAAAAAATAATTTGGCGCCTAAGTTTTTCTTTTATAGGAGCCAATGGCTCCTTACTCGATTTTTTTGTCTGGAGCCCTGCATTAAAATCCAATACTGTTACACGTGTATTTTCTTTCTCAGTTGTTTGCTTTCACTTAAGACGTAAATAACTGCGTTTATGAGGATACTTGCAAAGACGGGCATTTGACATATTTAACCGTTCAAGGCCTTTAAAGCAGCAAAAAATAACTCCATTCAATACCCCTGCGCTCTATGAGCCCCGTCCAAACGTGTGCGCACCTCTTTGACAGTGATCAGAAACAGTCTCTCAGACAGCACGTATAGCGAATCGAGTTCTCTTTCACCGCTGATTGCCTTTCAGTGGCTGAAAATCACTTTTAAACCTCAATGCTTAAAAACGCATGCAAACGATAAGTGTTCGTGAACATGCATCACAGCAAGGTCACGTGAGCGTGTAACTGCAATAGAAACAATAGTCCAAAATCTCCACCGGTTAATCATGTCTACCAGCATATCGCCCACTCCTACGTCATGTGCAAAATTGCACTTTACTATGGAGATGGCTGCATTTTTCCCATGGAATTTCCCTGTACAAATACGACTGCACATTAATGATGTAAATTATACAGCGTGTAACTTAACTTTTGCAACTATTCATGAAAAGCAGTTCTTCAGACTCTTTCGTTAAGTTGTCTAAACGAAGTTTGCAATTATTCAGAAAATCAATATTTTCATCCAGTCTAGTCTTCTTTCAGGTCCTGACGCTAAAGATTGATCTCCACAGCTCAGACTGTCATGTCTAAATCCAACCCAGACTGTTTTATGATAATTATGCCTGGATTTTTATATTAATTTGCATGGGACTATCTGAATGACATTCTCTCCTCTCATCTTCTCATTTCTCTCATCTCTGCGCATCCCTATCTCTGCCAATCAGTTGTTTAATTAAAATCATTAATCATTTCAGCTTAAACATCTCACTACTTCCGATCAGACCAACAAACACATTTTATATGGGTGGGCAATCAAAAGGTAGGCAAAAGTCATTTACGCTGGTTGATGCAGACCTCAAATTAAAAGACAAAAGATTTGATTCAAACAACAAGGATGAAGGAAACATGCCAGGACCATTTTCAAGAAAGAGATGGAATGAAGTCGTTGTCAGTGATGATGAATAGGAAGAAGGATATGGTCCAGAGATATGGTAGCAGAGAGGCCAAATCTAACTCTGTGTCCAACCGATGCCGTTTTATTGGCTGCACTCTCCAAAAGATGTCACAAAGCCAAGGCTCAGAACCTCTCCACTTGGCTCATGAAGTCACTTGCTATTGTGTGTCTGACAAAATAACAAATCTAAAGCCTTAAACCTGAAGGTCAGTTTTAATACAATATCTAAAACCAATTTCCACCTATTTGTCAGTGCCATTTATCACCTTCATTATTACAAGTATGTCCCCTACACAAACGCCTCAGCTCAGCAAGAGAAAGTAAGCGGACAAGGGTGTATGACTTCGCCTGTGCATGGGTTTGGATTTCTGAGGGGGGCAGGTGAGGGTTGATTCGAGAGAAGTGGGAATTACTTTGGGCAACTTGTGCAACAAGAGAGAGTGTGAGTGTGAGGGTGAGACGGAGAGAGAAAAGGAAAAACCTGATAATAGATGCAAAAAATACCTGCACACAAGTCAAAACAAAAGCTGCCAGCCCAAATCAGGAGTGATAGATTGGCTGACCCCTAAGAGGAGGTGGTGTAGGATCTGCATTCACAAGCAGAAATGGGTTGCGAGGGGCGAGAAAATTGAGAGAATAGAAAAACAATAATGATAAGCTGAAGAAAAATGAACAGCACAGACAAACATATTTTCTGGAAGCAAATAAAATGCTGCCTTGATAATTGCTTGTCAGTCAGATAATTAATTTAGACATTCTCAATTTAATACAACGTGAAGTAGGGGTGGGCGGTACACCGGTGTCATAGTCATCACCGGTGTGACATTGCGCCACGACATGGATTTTCTAATACCGTCAATACCGTAATAAATCAATTATGTTCCTTGAACGGCTGCATTTACATCAATAATATCTAATTCTAAATAATAAGGCATTAAATTTTCTTCAAACATTCAGTTGTGGTCTGAATACCTGTCCTTATACTATATATCTTGTTGTAAATAAAAAAGTAAAACACATTCGTATCAGCCTTGCACGTGGTAGGTAAAAGCGGAGTGGCCATTAAACGACTGGTGAAACATCGTGAAGAAAGGTCGGGCCTGTAGACTATATACTATTTGAAAAGAGATGAGTGAAGTGTAGAACCAGACGGAGAGACCGAGGCCGCTGTAGAGGTAACTCTCGTTCCAAAAAGAGGAGGAACCTCCGTTATTTGGAACTGGTTCGGTTTTAAATCATCCGACACGGAGCAAACTTCAGTAATATGCAAGGTTTGCCGCCGTGTTGTGACAGCAAGAGGTGGAAACACAAGCAACCTGTTTCATCATTTAAAAAACACGCACGCCCGTGAATATGAAGAGGCAACCCGGGCCAAAACGAGCGCAAGTGGGACCAGCAGCACCAGCGGAGCGCGTCCCAAGACTACACAGCTGTCACTGAAGGCATCGTTTACTGCTGCTACACCTTACGACAAGAGTAGTAAGAAATGGAAAGATATTACCAGGGCAATTGCGCTATATATCGCAAAGGACATGGTGCCCATTCAAACCATAGAGAGAGATGGCTTCAGACATGTGGTTCACACTCTGGACTCAAGATACGAGCTGCCTGGTCGGAAATTTTTTAGCCAGAAGTGTCTGCCAGAGCTGTACACGGAGGTACGGGACAGAGTCATGAACGAAATTCGCCACCTTGAAGCCTACTCGGCCACTACTGATTTATGGTCCAGCCGAACTACTGAGCCATACATTAGCCTCACCATCCACTTCATTGACGATGACTGGAAGTTGCGCAGCAGATGCCTACAGACCGCCTTCTTCCCCGAAGACCACACCGGAGCAATAATTGCGTTAGGACTGAAGGATGCACTTTCCGCCTGGGGCTTGGATGAAGCGCGTTTGGTGTGCATGACGACTGACAGCGGTGCAAACATGGTGCGCGCTCTGGAAATCAATAAATGGACGAGACTCGCATGTTTTGGACACAGACTGCACAACGCTATTGGTAAGTTACACTTTCTAAACCTAACATTTTATATTCAGAAAATTTGTCAAGTCCTTTTCTGTTTGTATTAAAAAAAGAAAACAAAAACAAATTTAAGGCCACCACATTAGTATTGTATTTTTCATTGTTAGTATTGTTTAGCCGTGATTCCTCTGGGGACCGGATCAGAAAGTTAAAAAAAAACATAAATATAAAATTCAATTATCATCAGATTATATGAAAAATATTATTAAAAATATGTACAATATAAATGTATTTAAAATGAAAAAGCTGTACTATTTGTGCAGGAATGTGCAAAATATTGACCAACATACATACAACATGGCCTATTAGATTTGTAATAGCCTAATGTTCAGTGTGTCCATACAATAAATACTTATGCTGCTCTACAGTTAATGGTTTATTACGTTTTTCAACTATGATAACCTACTTTTCCCACTTATGTTAATATTTTTATCCGTTCTTTTTACTTCCCAGAGAGGAGTGTCCAACATGATGCTCGAGTTGCACGGGCCACAGGTATGTGCAAAAAAGTGGTCAGCACATTCTCCTACAGCTGGAAAAAGAAGAATGCCCTGACCAGTGCACAGAGAGAGCTGAACCTGCCCCCCCACAAGCTGATCACAGAATCCCCAACAAGGTGGGGGTCCCGTGTCAAAATGATGGAAAGGGTGTTGGAGCAGGAGAAGGCCATCACTCAAGTCCTGGCGGCAGACCAAAAGTCACGCCACCTTCTACCCACCTGGCAAGACATTGATGTGTTGGAGGCCATAACCAAAGCACTGAAGCCTCTGCAAGATTTTACAGATGCCCTGTCAGGAGAGGAGTATGTTAGTGTCTCCTATGTTAAGCCAGTCCTCCATCTACTCAATACAAACATTTTGAAGCCAGAAGAAGACAAAGCAGGACTGTGCGAGGACATCAAGAAGAGGGTCTTGGATTATTTGAATGAAAAATACAAAGATCCTGCCACTGATGAGCTGCTCACCATGGCAACATTCCTGGACCCACGGTTCAAGACCACCTACATGCCACCTGAAAAGTTGGAGGAAGTGAGGAGCAGAGTAGCTACAGAAACCAAAGCACTGGAGGAGAAGACAGCCACAGATGCCTCTTCCACAGAGGACCAAAGCGAGAGGGAAACTAGCACTGCTCCTGTACAACTGAAAAAGCCCAAACACAGCCTGGGCAGTTTCTTCAAAAAGTGTAGCAGTGCACCACCAAAGCAGCAGGGCATTGACATGGAGCTAGATGGCTACCTGCTGATGGTGACGGCTGACAGTGACTCTGATCCACTGGAGTGGTGGCGTCTCCAATGTTCCCACTTCCCGCGCATTAGCCGTCTGGCAAAAAAATACTTATGCATCCCAGCCACAAGCTCACCCTCCGAGCGTGCATTCAGCACAGGGGGCAATATTGTAACAAGCTCCAGGGCATCACTGAAGCCAGAAAATGTTGACAGGTTGGTGTTCCTGGCAAAGAACTTGAATGTCTAGTTTCATCAGAGTTCAGATGAAGAGAGAGTTAGTTTTTGAGAACAGTACACATTATTACACTGTTCTTGTGTTATTACACTGCTAATTTTTGTTTTGTTGTACACTGTTAAGTAAGATCTTTAGGTTTTTTGCAAAATAAATGTTGAGAATGCATAATACTCTCCCATGTCTCTTTTTGATAAGGATACCTACCATTTACTTATTATATTATAAAAATATTAACTTTATTCACATACTAAAGAGACAGGACAGGCTACTCCTCCCAAAATGTACCAAAAAAAAGTTATACCGTGATATTATACCGTCACCGTTCAAAAGATAAAAAATACCGTGATATTCATTTTAGGTCATATCGCCCACCCCTAACGTGAAGAAAAATAAAAAATTCTGTCATCATTTACACAACCTCATGTCGTTCAAACCCATACGACTTTCACATTCTTTCGCTGATCGCAAAGGGACAAAAATAAGGCTGCTCAAGCTCCAAAAAAAGACCAATAAAACATTACAAATGTAGTGCATGTGACTTGTGAGCTATATTCCATATATTACAAATGCTATATTCCAACGAAAAAAGGTAAATGACAGAACTTTCATGTGGATGAACTGTTTATTTATGGACAATTTATGGATGACCTATAATATTTGGGAAACAGATGTTTTATGAGGAAGGTGTTTGCATGAAGAGTGCTGGTATCAAACCACAGAGCCAGATAGATTCTCTGAAAATAAATTACACACTTCATCTAAATTAAGAAACCAACATTCAAAGTTTGATATAAGATTTTATTTATTTGATTTGTTTTGAAAAGTCTCGTGTTCACCATGGATGAATGTATTTAAACAATATATAGTAAAAACAATAATATTGTGAAATATTATTAAAGATTAAAATAACCGTTTTCTATGTTAATGTATTTTACATTGTTTTGTTATTTCTATGAAGGCAAAGCTGAATTTTCAGCAACCACTACTCCAGTTTGTCAAATGATCCTTCAGAAATCATTCTAATATGCTGATTTGCTGCTTAAAAACATTTATTATCAATGTTGAAAAAGGTTGGTATATTTTTGGAAGAACTAAATTTTTTCATTATTATTTGAATAACCAAAACTACAGAAACAGAAATCTTTAGAACGAGAGTGTACATTAAGAAAAAATTAAAATAACTACAAAACCAGTGACTTCAGGGATGATTTATAGGTAAACATTCTACCAACACAGTGTGCTCCGTCTCCTCTATCGAGGACAGTTTGATGGGGCATGACCGGCTGAACCATAGGCAGATGCTGGAGGGAAAAGCACTAGCATAGTGTCTAGCATAGACTTTTCAAAAACAAAAAAACAACTCCAAACCTTTGAACAGTAGTGTAGCTAGAAAAGTTTATATAGACTATAAAAGTTTCTATGACTTTTACATGACCTTTTAAGAATTTATACATTTCTCTGACTTCTTTTCCAAGCCTGGAAATCACTCTCGAAATTCCCTGGTATTCTATGGCTGTGGGAAGCCTGTAAATTCTATTAAATTTGACCCTCAGGGACTGGCCATACTTCAATATTTAAACTATGACACCTTAAGACATAAAACACAGCCTATGGAAAGAATTGGTTAAAATATTTATAAGTAATATTATCTTTCACTAGATTTTTTTTCACCCCCAAAAAAAGTGGAGTAAGAGACAGTCACACACACACTGCTAACAGCACCAAATAATGTGGATGCACATTAATGACCAGAAGGGTTCCTGATATATAATGAGCTTAAAATGGTTTGAAGGGCCATTAGTTGCACAGCAAAACCAATGTTTTGAAAAATACTAAAACACTGATTATCATGCCGAATCAACTGGTTTTTCTCATCAGAAGACCAGCAAGGATATGCAACTTTACCTACATTTTTGCATCTTTAAATATTTTTTGGTTTAAAAAAGTATTTTCACCTCTCTCACGCAGAAAAATCACTTGTCGATATTCAAAAAATTAGTAGACAACTTTAGTAGACAACCTTATTTTCATCTTGCGGTTTTTCCACTCGCTGCCACTCAAGTCTGTTTCTCTCCCTATCCTTCCCTTGCATCAAAGTGCCTTCCACATTTTCAGCCATCATAGAGAGGAAAACTAAGGGGTCTTTCGGAATCATGGCAGAGAGAAAGAGGAAACAGAAAGAGAAGTGACAGAGTGGGCCAGTTATGAAAGAAACACTTTCTCTTTCTGAAATAACTTGGGCAGAAACTTTTTTCAGGAGAGAACTGGCAGCCCATTTTATTGGACCCAAGGGAAATTACATGCTTTTTATTCCATCTCCCCACACATGTCGGGACAAGAGCACATCTGTCCAGAGTTGACACTGGGATAAATAGAAGGGAGAAAAGAGCAAAAGGGGTGAGAGACCGAGAGAGAGAGAACAAGAAAGAGAGAGAGAGGATGAAAAGTGCTGATGGTTGCACACGGAAGAACTGTGATTTTTATGTGATATCAATAGCTGTTTCAAAACCTAGTGAGCGTACATAGACTGTACATAGAGCGTAGACGTTTCATTAACTGAACAATCGGTGTGTCAATAAACAACAGTACAATCCATTGAATGCATGTCTATCTCTCAGCTTTGTTTTCAGGTCTGTCAAAATTAAATATGGCGCTACCCTGACTAAGGTCTACTGGAATCAGTTGCGAGTCACTTTGTTTTATGTGGAGCTGCCACCTATGAAGAACGTTCCAAACCAGTCACTTAAATGGTTCATAACAACTGCCTTAGTCATCTCACTAGGTTTTATAATAAAGCAAGAGTCATGTGTTGTGCTAAGATACAATGACATCAGGAATTTCTCTATAGTTCACAATAAAAAAGTGAGATTTTTTATATTTTCTATTGTTTTAGTTAAGAATAGCAGATATTCTATGACAAGATGATAATCCTGTTAAAGGAGTAGCCATAAGAAAGGAAACGATAACCATCCTTCCACTATGCCCTGTCCTTGTTTAGGTCATCCCGTTCAATATTTAACCAGTCACAGTCAGTGGAGCACGATAAGGCCTGCTAAATCAGAACAGGTGTCTTTTCAAAATCATTTAGCATTCTGCTGTAATGGGAGGATGAACTCCTGAACTGACACAAAAAAAGGAGTGAAGGAGGAGTGAAAATCAATGTCACTCACAATGGTGCACACGGGTAATGGAATCATCACTCACTCATCCAATCAGACACCTCGACTGAGCAGAAGAGGAAGTATGGGTATAAATTACACCCCCTACATATCCTTGGTGTTCATGCCCCATGTGAGGAGGAGAGAATGACAATACAAATCAAACGCCAGCCAAGCAAAGGATGGCCAGCCTCACCCACATGATCACAAAACTCATCAAGCTCATCATTACCAACCACACACAGAGAAAACACTACGGCCAACAGAATATCTATATGAAATTAAAACTAAATTTAGAACTGTCTAACTGGATAGAACGGACTCAACTCGACAAGTAAAACAGCAAACAGGATGAAGCATAAAACAAAGAGCATTTATCAAAATGTCATCAGCATTCAGCTTAAATCACTATGATTGATGCGTTTAATCCATCTCTACAAAGAATCCCAGATATCAAGCTGAACTCTGAAGAAAACAATAGTAGAATTTATTTATTAAAAACACCATGTGTGATGTTTGTGATCCTTGGTGCAGTCTGAGTGGATTCCCCAGAGTACAACCTCGTACGTCAGCTAACAGAATCAAACATTGGCAGGTACAATGGTCACCTTTGTGGGTGCAGGTTAAACGCTCAGTTTGACTCTGATGGGATGAAACGCTACCTTCCCTCGATCACAGTAGTCACAAAATGTTTGGTTTATAAAATGTAAGGCAGTTGATAGGATCTTTAAAAAAAAGTTTTGTATTTAGGTGACACTGTATTTAGCACAAACAACAGATTTGATAATTATTTGTATACACTTATCCGTCTCTGCGTGTGTTTAATGCTAATTCATGACACCTAATGCATTAAATAATGTTTACGAATTTAATCTTATTGAATCTTACCCATTTTCCTTTTAAAGTGTTCAAAGTAAAGCTTCAATCTAGTAATTTTTACATAAAATTTGGAGAGAAAAAAAAATTTGTTGGTAGACTGATGGCCAACAATTTTAACACTATTAATAGCTACTAATGCCAATATGGTCACCAATTTACTGTGCATCTCTTGGCTAAAATTAATTATAAGAAGCAACAACCTATCTTGCAATGAGGCCATTTTTCTCAGCCTCTAAGGAAAAGAAGAAACTGTCATAATGGTAAAATAACTTCCAATGTGGGCCAATATCAGCCTTGACTGCATGCGAATATCAACATCCAGACGTTCCAACAGGGAATCGCTGAGAGGGACCTGTGGGGATCCTAGTTATGATAAAATACCATATGTCCATTTTCATTAGGGAATTGTCACGGCCTTCTCTCTTGCTTCTTATTGCAAAGCATGTGGAAGCTAGAGAAGTTCACAGTAATGAGGCTACATGGATCAGTCATATCGTCTATTAGAAAAATTACTCCCTACATTCCCACCCCCACTGTGAAATACTCAATGTCCTCACAACCTAAAATACAGGCTAATCTAGTCTTAAATAAACAAAAAAACACTGAGTTTCTAAATGTTGTGCCTTTCCACTTCACTGAGCATTCGCACTCAATTACCGTTTTTAGCAACAAATCAACTTTTACTCTAGTTAGGGCTGGACTAATTAAAAAGTCTATCGTTTTATATTATGTTCTATCATTTATTTCATGGTGTCGCAAAATACATTGTTTACGGTAATACTTTTTCATCATTTGGATGACTGCGATCTTTACACGCCACCACGGGGCGTGAAGGAGAGACAGAACCAGGTGGAGAACGACCAGAACAAAACGAGGAGCTCGTTCCTAAACGAGGGACTACATTTATAGCATGGGCACGCGTTAAGCACCGCTGTTTTAAAACAACCGATTTTAAGTCGTTGAAACACAAACAACAGAGCTATATGCGTGCGCCGTCTCTGTTTCTGTGTGAGGAGAGCGGGGTTTTTTTGCCGCTTTATTGGCTTTGCACGATTACATAAATTAAATTATATGCGTCAGAATCCCCGTTTTTGCAAGTATCCTCAAACACAACGGTTTAGGTCTTAAGAGAGAGTAAACAGCTGAAAAAGAAGACGGACGGACGGACGGACAGAATTAACAGTGAAGACCAATTAATTTACACAATGTAGCATTTCTTATTTATTATAGTTTTTTGTCCTATTGCTTGCATTCATCACTGACTGTTTATCTTCAGTGAGCTTGAGTTTTTTTGGGGGGTTTTTTTAAGGCTTGTATTAGTTTGATATTGACATTGGTGACAAGGATTATGAAAATTGTATGGTATCAAAAGATTTTAATATCAAAAACCTTTTTAAAAGAAAAAAAATCACTATACCGTGATATATATCGTTACCGTGATATAAAATTAGTCATATTGTGATATCTCCCAACTCTAGTCTTTGCTTCCTATCCTCATCTTGGCTTTATTCATCCCACAACAGGGACCTATAAAAATACAACACTGCAGGCTTTCACCAGCATAGCCAAATAAAACAACTTTGTGTCATACTGTTGCGAGACAATAGCAAAATCACAAATTAAAAAAAGATTGAATTGTTTGGAGGAGTTTTATCCTTGCACAGGAAGAAATGATAAGGTGCCAGGTGTGAGTAATGTTCAGGCTACACTTTCCACACAAGGTCAGCCATTGCGCTCCGACTGTGGATCATTCCGTCCGTGACGTTCACAGCCATAACGAGCAGCTGCATGTGCCAGAACGGTGTTTGGGTGCTAATAGAAATCATGACATTTCATGAATTATGCCAATAAAGAATGCAGCGCTGATGAAAACAGTTTAACACCGACTCTCCTGCTCGAACGTGCTCTTGACTTTCCCTTTCTCTCCTCCTCCATCATCACAGATGAGGTTTATTTTTCCATCCATACACTTTGAAATTAGACACTGCTTAGTGCGGTCTGTCAAATTAAATTTAACCACCTGTAATAACTATCTGCATGCACACGCTAACCCACTTATCTATTGGATTTTTTGTGATTGGAATGAGGCAAATGTTTCAGATGAAAAGGACACTGGACAAAATGTGTCCTAAAGCAACTCACTCATGGTTCTTCTAAGGTCACGTTATCCGAAGTATTAAACAATGTCTTGTTACAAGTCTGTGCTCAGCTTACAAAGCAGCTCCTAGCATTGCAGTTTATAAAAAAAAAAAAAAAAAAAAAAAAAAAAACTGTCACTTTAAATGTGCAGGCTTCGACATATTCTTACATTTTTTGAAAGATCAATAAAAAGCTCAGTCTGCGAAAACTATAAAAGCCACAATAAAACATTTATCCAAGGACAACAGAATGACATTTAACAGTCATGAGAATGAAATACGCATTTCCACTCATATCAACCTTTTTCTCCTGTCATTGTACACTTCCAAGCATCGCCCGCAGCATGCGTCTCTCTGTGAACTGCTCTTAAAACTATGCTGTTAAAATAGAGTACTTTTAATAGTCACAAAAAAGTAAAAAAGTAAAGCTTATTCAAAAAAAAAAAAAAAACTATAAAAAAATTGTTTATCATCTTCACCCTCCTGGAGAGGCCTCTTTGTCATGTTTGCAGTACAAATGCAGGCGAACAGCAGGAAAGCACATCACAAACGGCATCAAACAATTAAGAGGTAGGAGGGAAAACCTGGGGCAACGTGGCAATCGGTAATACATGAATGTCAGCGTGTAATGTTTCTCTAGTCTGGAATCACGAGGCACGCCGCTGAGTTACACACCGACAGGCAAGTGTCGGAGGTCAGATGTGGTAGGTGGCTAGGCTGGATAGTTCAGTGTGTGTTCGAGTATTCAGCTAGCTACAATAATCAAGCTGGCTTGTCAAGTTTTAAATGCAAGTAAGAGTTTGCGGATGCCTTCCACATTCCACAAAAGTGTGTTTGTATAACCTGAGCAGGTTTCTAGAGAAAAAAAATTAAGATACAGCAAAAATATCCTGCTAAATTACAGAGTCAGAGAGAAACAGAAAAACTTTGAAGCCAAAAAGCATGACTAATATATTTGAAATTTAATGTTGTAAACAGTTTAGGTTTCTTTGAGTGAGTACCTGACTGGGTTGCTGGTGAGTGACACTCTAAGGGAGTCCAAACAAGCAAACAGTCTCTCATCGGTGGCACCTCCTTTCAGCTCACTCAGAAACTCCTGAGGAGAGATCTGACTGCTGCTCCTCAAACTACCCTGTAAGAGAAAAACAAGAGAAAAAAAAATATTAGATGGTCGGTTTATGATGGTCACCTTTGTGATGGTCACTAACATTGTCAAACCCTTTTACATGTTTACCCCATTCAAGCAGATTGGTGCTTTAATTGCATGATTGGAAAAAGCTGCCCAGAGACGATACCAAGATGGCTGCAGAGCGGACTTGCAACAAACGCCTTACTAATTATTATGCTTTGAAAAGAAAAGACTTTTGTGACTTACAAATAATGATTACCCTCATTTTCAGACTATCGAATATTGATCATCATCTTCAAACTTCTTTTATTTGTTTGAAAGCCTTTTACTTTTGGAGAAGCCTGCAAAGAACCATGCCAAAATGAGTGTCTGCTGGTTGCCAAATTTGAGATTAAGAGCTCCTAGAAGTGACAAACAAACTCCACAAAGGGTCCTGCCTGTTTAATTACTGACTTAATAAAACTGCAATTACTACAAATTAGTTGGCAAAACTCATACTAAAACAATAAAGACAAAAACTAAATAAATGCAAATAAATATTGCAAAATGAACAAAGTTGGTCAGCATCTTTTTTCTAATGTTAGATTCTTTCTACTTCTTCCACTTAATGCTAGTAGAACATAATGACAGAATAAGAACAAATACAAAAGCAAAAACAACAAACAAGAACAAGAATCAGGAAACCTCCATACTTCCCACTGACATTTAATATCCTCTGACAAAAATATCTACCAGAGGCTGATATTTTTTTCTTCTATTTTTAAGCCAGTAGGCTGTTTATGTTGAGAGTGTGTGCGCATTTCCAGATATGACACAAATCACGATAAGAAAACATTTATGGCCTTCCCATTTCAAATTTTTTGAGTTTCTCGAAGCCACAGCGTGTTAATGAGGAAATTCTTCTGTGGCTTCTGTGGCGTTTTATTTATTTAAGACCATTTAAGACAAAATATATTTAAGGCTTAAGGGAAGGTGCTGGCCGCTTTGAATGTGCAAGCAACAGGACATACACACAGAGAGGATGAGAGGAACTCAAAAAGAAAGGAAGGGCAGAGCAAAATGTTTCTTCCTTGTTTTTCGAGACCTGCAGCATGCTGATTCTGACCAACTTCAGACAACTCACTCTGATCAGACAACCAAGTGTGTATTGAGCTGCCATTATATACATCCATTAGAAGTCTCTCTTTCTTTCCAGGTAAATGATTTTTCTTGCGTTCAATTTATTGTACACTGTTCCATACTTATACATTTTTATTTTCTTAACAGGAATTGTTGATTCTTGCAGCCAGGACACAAACCTGACCTGCGGGAAACCGACATTACACCACAGGATCGACTCTCCTTATCCTACCCATGGTGCACAGGGCCTGTGGGCTGCTGCCCTGACTGTCCCCACCGCAGGAGACTGAGGTCTTAATCATCACATACAAGAGATACAGCTGCTTCCACTGAAAGACTCTCCGCCCATCTCTTGTTCTCTCTTTTTCTATCCTGTCCTTCCTCTATAGTTCTTCCTTTATCACCATGGTGACTGCTTTTTGTGACACGGGGGAAGCAAACATTGGCTTTTTTGCTTCCCTTCCACTCAATAGCTGAATCTTCAGCAAATCCGAGGTAAAATATCAACCCCGCACACCATTACATTTGGGGTTTCAGAAGAGATTCTGGCTGTTTAGATGCAGTTTTAAAAAATAACGAGAGCCAAAAGAAAGAAAACCCTTTTTTTTTTTTTTTCAAGTTTTCGTTTATCGCTACAGAACCATGTTTGGGCTGCTTCATGCATAATGAGTGTTTCCTTAAAAACCAGGATGTTGGTTTGTGTTCCGAGTGGTTTATCCAATTACACGTTAATAAAAAACAACACTAAAACTCCTGTAGAAAACAAAAAAGATAAAAAGTCTTGGATAAGGGGGGGTGCTCACTCAGGATCAAGCCTGCTCTTTGAAACCCGCATTATCCTAACAAATCTTTCCACATGAATATGGCTCGTAGCGGCAACATCAAACAACAAGAATCTCACATTAAGCAGCCAAGTCATGATCTCACAGCAGAAGCTCCAATCACCTGGCGGCGTCTTCTGTCAGGAATCACAGGAGCGGAGGTAAACATCCTGGAGCATGCCCTGGGTCACGGTTCGACCTGTCTGCTTAGTGCTGAGCCCTCCTAGCCTGACAACAGGCCAATTAGATCAACTCTGTGCAGGTTATGACATTAATAAACCATGAAGCTAATTTTCCTTAGGTAATTGTAACTATCACTCCCCTTAAGTTGCTGTGAACCTGATTCTCATTAGTTAGTGGTGTCATTTAGCGGACAGTTTCATACAAAGTGATTTACAGTACACTAATTGACGATACAGTCCCACTGAAACATCCAGGGTTAAGTGCCATGCTCAAGGGCAAAAGAGTAATCGAAGTAACATCAGCAACTTCTAGGTCTCTAGCGGCTTCAAACCAGCAACTTGTGCGCTAACAAGCTTGGATCTGTAACTATTAAGCTATAGCGCTACCATACTCTCAATGAAGTTTAGTGGTCTAGACCAGGGATTTTCAACCATTACAGAACTAGGGACAGGAAATAAAAATAATGCATAAATAAAGTAACAAAAGAACAAACAAATAAAAAAGAAAGAACTAAAAGAGCAAAAGAACTAAATGAAAGAGCCAAAGAATGAAATACAGAAATAATGAAAGAACTAAAGAAAGAAATAACCAACAAACAACCCAACGAATGAGTGAAAAAAGAATGAACAAGCCACCCAATGAACAAACAATAGAAAGAATGAGCAAACAAAAAAGTACAAAAAAATTAACTAAAAGAAATATGGTTGATAACCCAGGGTTTATTCTCTATCTTTGTATGCACTAACTTGGCTTGCATGAGATATCATTATCCAGAACAGTAAAATAGAAGATATTAAAGTTTATATTAAAGCCTTTTGAGCATCAACAGACTGAACTTGAAAACTTTGTTAGATGATTTGTTTGTTCTAATAATGATTTTGGCAAGCTCAGCCCATCCCCTGCTTTTCCTGTCTGCTCTGTCCTCTGCAATATTGTCTATAATTACATGCAAGCAGAAAACAGCAGCGCATAAGCAAATGTCAGACATGCTTAGGGAATTGATCATCCATTTAAAGGACAGGTCACACATGCCTCTAAAATGCCAAAGCTTCTCCCATCCAATCAGGGTCGAGAGCAAGCGAGGGCATAAAAAAAAAAAACCATCATCAAAATGTCCCATCAACCTGCTCAGCTTCCTGTGGTTGTGATAATTAACACTGTGTTATGGCCGAATGTCACAACATGTTGGAGCTTCAGAGCCAGGAAAAGTCTCTGAAATTATGGTGCCTTATCTGCCATTGATGCAGAGATATGATGATGATTATGATGATGATACAAATTTGAAATCTTAAAATAAATTAGTATTGCCCAATTCCAAAATATAAATAAATAAATAAAAACTCAGTAGCTATGTTGGTTTCATACTTTATTAAAAAAAAAAATCAATCAAATATTATGATTAAAAAAAAATATATATATTTTGCATGTGCATTCAATACAATTTGCAGAATACAATTTGAATTTGCAGACAAGTTTTTAAAAATATTTTGTACACAGCATGAACTCAGCAATGCGCACATAGCTTATATATTTTAAATTAAAATATCTAATGACTAAAAAAGCACTTAGATTTGGTGGACAAAAGTAATACATATTAATAATGTTCAATAAAAAAAATGCTTTACTGCATTTATTTCCAAAAAGACATAATAAAAAAGGTTCTGACTATCACAAAAGATTATCACAGCTTTTGTTTCATCATTTACCAAGAATTCTACCTTTTTAGGGAGATTTATTTAGTCAAACAACACAACTCTGACCCCTGTACTGTATGTCTAATAGCAATCCCAACATGTGAGAACTGAGTTTTTCCACAGTAAGAGAATGCACAGTTCCCCAGAACATGGAGGAAAGGGCTAGTCCTCAAAGACGTCAGTGTGTGCATGAGTTCTTGCTGCGTGCTGCACATCTGATTCCACTGCTTGAGTCCTATGGGAGCTCATTTAATGTATCAGGTGTTGAGCTTTTTGTGGAGCAAATATCTGGGACATGCCCCCACCTTCCTTACTGCAATATTCTTTAACTGAACGCCCCCAAAAAATAAATAAGATAAATTGTGTCTGAAAGTGACAAGATTGCCAATAAATTACAAAAATTAAATAGTTCAGTATCTCTCTATACTCCTAAGAGCAGAAAATAAAACAAAATCTAGCGTATGTGTGGGGCATGCACGTGCCAAGGCGGTCAGTCCCTGGGAAACATGGCCGTCTGCCCAGGTCTTCTGCTGCTGGGCAAGTTTTTCCCCTGGTTCACGTTATGATTCATAATGAGCCAAATCATCATTACCCATCGAACCCTGAGATGCATAATGCACACACACTCACTCACTGAAAGCGGTCCAGCAACGCCCTTTAATGGTTATGTACTAATCTTACACCAGAGGAGCACAGACTTTGGCCTTAACGCAGTCTAACGCAGAAAGCATTAGCCGCAACTAACAAAAGATATCAAATAAAATCCAAAACTATATCAATACTTACTGACTTATTGCACTGACAAAACATATCAAGTACATTTTCTTTTCATGTGCTCTACAGATGAAAAAATGCAACAAGCAAATACAACATGAGGTTGAGTAAATGATGACAGAATTTTCATTTGTGGGTAACTATCCCTTTAGGGAAGAAGTCTAGGTTACATTTTATCTAAAGGTGTAGACGCTCTATTTCTCTCTACTGCCATGCGATTACAAATCATTACAATGAAAAATGTCAAAGTAGTTTACTGACTCGATGGGATTGCACATCTTTGAGACCTTTAAGGGTTTTAAAGCTGAAATCTGGATTTTGATGACATTTATTTTGGACTAATTTCAAATTGACTTCACGATTCCACTTGGCAAACTGGCTGCAAAGCCTGGCAGTACACAGGATTCTCCAATTTTAAAATAAAGTTCTAAGCCCCAGGCGTTTCTAGAAGGTACTAGCATATAATGTGGTTTTCTCTCTTTAAATCGCACCTCAGCACAAACTCAGAAAAATATATTAAACTCCACAGATGAAAGGTGGGGGGGATATATGTGTCTGTCAGAATAAACTTAAACTTCCTTGGGTTATTCTGCACGGTATTAGTCTCCCAGATGAATTGCTAAGGAAAATGTTTGCCCTGGGCATCAGATGGCCTGCTAGTGGACTAGCCACCGGGGAGCACTTCAGCAGTGACTCCCAATTACAGACTCCACAGAGGGAATGGATGTCCACATC
Organism: Barbus barbus; assembly: GCF_936440315.1. NCBI lineage: Eukaryota > Metazoa > Chordata > Actinopteri > Cypriniformes > Cyprinidae > Barbus > Barbus barbus. The sequence continues at coordinate 9,101,965 of NC_136715.1, forward strand.
CTAATATCAAACACAGAGGGCCACTTTGGTTGAAGAGAAAACAAGATAAAAGCATGGAAGAGAACGTGCACGTAGGGCCTTTAATGACTAAGGATTTCAGCACGCTGTTGAACTGAGACACAATGTACTCTGGCCCATTGTCTGTTCCCCGGTTCCATTCATCCTTTCCTCCATCCTAATGATTAATCATATTTCCTGGTGCGAGTGCGAGGTCCGTACAGTCTAAATAGCATATGACATTATTGAGATACAAACCACTCAGGAATTTCTCCATTTAGTGCCTTCAGAGATGGCATTAAGCTAAGGAGCGGAAGGAGAGGAGCACCGATACAGCCCTCTTCATCAACACAAAGGCTAACCTTAATGCATAATGCAAATGAGCACAGCAGCACTGGCTCGGTTCTCCTTTCAGCGCTCTGATATAATTAAGAGCTCTGGGGCCTGACTATTTGGGCCCGAGAGAGGACTTTTTTTTCCTCCCTTCTTGTTTCTTTCCTTCTCTATCTCCATGCCAATTTCTAAAGTCCTGAACGTGCGTATTAAATCAGCATCTTGAAAAGGTACTTATGGCTGCCCCAACAGAGTCAAAGTAGCTTTTATCATGTCAAATCGGAGAATTATTCTGTGATCTATATTCAATTAGACACGCTGACTCTTTGTGAACGGAACAACACTCCCATTAGTCTCTGAATTTCCATTCCAAAATAGTATCAGACGCTGCTGACCTTCATCTGTATGGGCGGAAAAAGAAAGAAAGACATTAAACAAGAACACAGATGAGTATCTGTAACAACATTTGAGAGTCCTTTGCTTTTCATAAGATAAACTGTAGGCAATTCTTATGTCATTGCCAAAATAAACAGATCAAGGCAATGAAAAAAAAAAAAAAACACAGATGAGCAAAATACACTACATGAAGTGAAAGACTCACTTTAACTTCAACCTTTCAAGTTTCAAAAAGTACATTAAATATAATTGTGCATCAGCTCCTTTGAGTTAAAAATACAGCGCTGTCATCTAGCTGAGGTGACGGACCAGAAGGAGCATGTTTTATTATGAGAAAGAGTCTGAGCCCAGTGGAGACTTCAGTCAAAGTCTGCAATTGCATGGTGTCAAAAACAGAGACGTTTTGACAAGATACAGCCCATAAAACTCATCTCCCATTATATCTTCAAGCAACTCTATCAACTACAGTTTACTTCACATTCCTAGCTATATATGAAGTGTACAGGCCACACAAATGGCCACATATGAGTTGCTCATTTTGTGGTCTTTATTCGTTTGTCCATTTGTTCGGTTTGTTACCGCCCCTTGTGTGTTTATTTATCAGAAATTTAGATTTAATCATGCTGTCAGTTACAAGTAAAAGTACAATTCCATAAATTAAATTCAATTAAAAAAATAAAAAAAAAAAGCAAAGAATAAGAACTCTCATCCAAAACATGATTTTCCTCCACTCATAGACAGCTGAAACGGCATGCAGAATGTGAGGGGAGGTTCATGGATAAGCATGACATGGCCTGAGGTCTGTTGGTGGGTGTGGGGGGCCTCGCATCAGCCCTGACTCACACTATGGGAGAGAAGCTCGCCTCCATCCAAAGCTGGTAAAGCAGAGTTAAACAGTGACAGGAGCAGAAAGCCTGTAACGTGCAAGGTGGAGACCGTGCATCCGTTTTCTGACTGAACGAACTGCAAATACACACACAAAAACGCACACACTCGGGCTGGGCTCGTTTTGCAGCTCTCCAGTGCCATCTAGGGGTTACAAAATAGGCAGAGGGAAACACTGTTGGTGAGTTGAGGACTGTAGCAAGAAGTTATGACTACATCAGACACATTCACCTAATGAAAAAAATAGTCCGCAGATTTGTTTAAAAGTGGATTTTAAGAGTACTTAAGTATGAAAATTCTCAAGGAAAATGGATTGAGAAATTATGCTGTATAGGAAGATGCACACTACAATATAAGCAGCGCTGTCATTTTTAGCTCTCATGGTTTTAATGCAGCATGGAAACATCTTTCTAAGATCATCACAAGAGGGGTCAAGTTGATTTGTCTCAATCAAGTGCCCATTTTAGCCTGACTAATTTTCAAATAAATGGAATCTGTACCTAAACATCCACTTAGACTGCGGTCTGAAAAAATTCTGAAAATAATAACCCGTTTAGGTTTCCTTGCAGAGGTTTCGCAAATAAATTATGATCTAAATGATAAGCTGTACTGCCCCTCAGTGGTCATCCAAACAAAGCCAGATCAATCAATCAAAAAGCAATTTGTTACAACAAACAATAAATCACAGAAGAGAGCAAATCTAAACAAATAATAATAATTCATGGGTCTAATCACAAAGATCTAAATTCTATCAAAAGTTAAAAATACTAAAACTCTAAACTTGCCTAAAATTCATGATATACACACAATACTCTTAACATAATTTCAGACCACTTGGAAAGTCATATACTTGGAAAGGTCACATACTTGGAAAGGTCACTTATGATGCTTACTGTGCCTCAGTCTAAATTTATTGTAATTAAATGGAAAACAAATACAAATCTTCAAAATCTCTCTTTTTTTTTTTGAAATGCCATGAGTGTGAATAAATCATAGCAATTTTCATTTTAGGGTACACTATTACTTTAACAGAAGGAAACAATTTCAGCTGCATCTATTTACCAACATGATGCTGAGACCAGCATGATGTTTTCTAGCCTTTATTGTAAACCGATAGCACAGTCTACAGTCGAGAGCAATTAGGAGGCGTTTAAGATTCTTTGTTTGCTGTGTACAATCGTTGACAGGCAGGCATTAGTTTTACTTTGCTAATAATCGATCTGTTTAACAATCAATCAATCATTTTAATTGTGGTTTCAGCAGCACCTAGAACCTGGAAACCGTTGAGGCTTGATAAGGTTTGATAGATGAAGGGTTGCAAACACTACACCCAACCCCACCACCGAACTGACGACCTGAAAGTGAGGGCAAGATATAGCACACACACATTTCTACCAAAACATTACTTCCTTTACTAAAAATGGTTGTGTTATACAGATGCTGATAATTACAAAGCTCTCAAAAAAAACAGTACATGCATTTGAATATCCAAAACAAACACACCAGACGAATGCACCACTTCCAATAGATGCCTACATTCCTCAAAATCCATTTTAGAAAGTGAGAGTAGGAAAGTCAGTCTTGATGCTTCTCAGAGTCCGCAGTACATCCATACAGGGGCATCAAAACTAGCAAAAAATAAATAAATAAAAATCCCCCACCCCTCAAAAAAGCCTGACAATTTGGCGGTACATACAACAGACGCACGCTTCTCAAAAGGCTGACAGGCTGAGAACTTCTCAGACATGTATACGGAAAGCCCTAGCTCATCTTCCACCACTGTGCTGACAAGAGCCCTCTGCCTCAGTAAATCTGTAGGCCACATCACCAGGACTGAGAGAGGAAAAGGGTGGGCATTGTATCGCGCTCCAGTGCCAGAATCACATGTCCCTCTCGTTGCACAATGCCCTATTGTGCAGCGGGGGTTTTTTAACCTATTACCTCTCTTTATTACACAAGAAGGAATAGGGAGCATCTCTGAAACGCACAGAGATAATTCTCCCTCTTTATGCTCACTCTAGAAAGAAGCATGAGGGGAAACAGTGAAATGGGAACATGACATCCATGTCAATTAAACCTGACCCTCTGTGTATTAGGGGCTTTTGCACCATGTAGTTCTAGGACCTATGCTATAGGAACTACTCATCATGACGGTTACTGAGAACTAGGGATGCATCGATCTGATACTCAGTATTAGTCAGTGTTAGATCACTGACAAGCTATGCAATATCGCATTGATTATCACAGATGAATTGCATTCGATAATGAAGGCGATATTGTGTAGCTTGTCAGTGAACTATGGCTCTGTGCATTAAATGCGCTTCATTTGAAAGCAGGTGATGGAGATTCACTGCTAATCACAGAACCAGCTTTACTGATGAGATGCACATGATCATCGCATTCGATATAAATCGCACAGCCTTACTCAGTATCGGTATCGGCTAAGATACAGGCATTTTCTCCCAGATCGGGTATTGGTCAGACGAGACCAATCCAAATCCAATTTTGTGCGTGTATACTATTCTGTGTTATTGTTAAGCCCCACGAAAGCACAAAAACATTATAAAGCACCATAAAGTCAAAGTCCAAGTCCAAGTGTTCTGAAGCCGTTCCGCAGTTTTAATGTGAGGAACAGATGAATATTTAAGTCGTTCATTTCAAGTTGATATACTCTTCTCTATGCTGCGGCTGTCTGTCATCCTCCATTCAGCATTCAAACTGCGTGTCACGTTTGGTTACTACAGTCAAACTATCTTCAAGAGCGCACAGTTACTGAGGTTTAAAAATGTTAAAAGAAAAGGCTTGATAAACTAACGCAAAGATGTAATGCACTACGCATCAATATCTCTCTTCCCTTTGTACTTTGAACGTTTCTATGCGGACTCGGAGGGCTGCGTGCTGTGACTCCGTGTCACTTCAAGCGCATCATTCTGCGCACGGGATGCGCATAAGCGCTTTGTGTCGCTCTGTATTGGAGCCTTTCGTATTATAATACTTTTGCACAATGAAAGATTATTAACAGTCTTTCTTGTTCTGTCCTATCTATATAGGTCTTCATTACTGTGCTATAGATTTAAAAGAAATGTCTTTTAATTTTATAGTAGCCTATATTTATATATAAATGTATTTGCTTGTTCATGAATGTATTTTACAACAATTCAAAGAGTAATGTGGATCATTTTACCAGATTTAGTCCTACACTTATTCACTTTTATTTGTAAATAAAAATGTTTCACTAGGTTTTATAAAATTGTGCACGCAAGATTTTTCTAGAGTATCTTTTGCTGTATTATAAACCTAGTTTATAATAGTATTTTCGTCATAGATTATGATTATATATTTTTTCATGTGTTATTTTTCATTAAAATTAAGTTATCTACACTGCCCTCCAAAAGTTTGGAAATGCACTAGGAAAGTGGGGTTTTGGACAATATTGACATGAATCCTTTTTAATTTGTGATAATTTTGCACTGATAAGGGACCACACAAACTACGAAAACATTTTATTACAGAAACAGTTTATAGAAAAAAAATATTCATAGAAAAAAAAATAAAACATTTGATTCATCAAAATATCCACCATTAGCAGCTATCACAGCTCTGCATAATCTGGGCATCCGAGCTGTCAGTTTATTCAAACGTTGACTTTGAATTGGCAATCAATTGTTGAAGCTACAGTATTAAGGTGTGCTGACCCAAAAATCTTTTAAAAACCTGGGCCAAGTTTAAACCAGTAACCAGGCATCACAGCTGGCAAAGGGGCATGTCTGACTTTGACAAGTATATATTGCCATTATTATGTTTTATTGCTGGTCTTCAATGATAATGTCAAGTTACTTTAATGTATTTGCACCAAAACATTATAAGGATTTATGCTGATATCGTCCAAAACCACACTTTGCCAGGGGTGTTGCCAAACTTTTGGAGGGCAGTGTTTATGATCACACAGACGCACAGAAGTATAGAAATTCTACATCGGTTTAAAAAAAAAAAAAAAAAAAAAAACTGTGCTGGTATCGGATTGGATCGTATTAAAAAAAAAATCAAGTGAAATATATTTCTACACATGAAATATGAAATTCATAAAATTTCATGAAAATGAAATATTCATGAAATAACCCCCCCCCCCCCATTTTAACATTTCAATCATTTTGTCATGTGTTTATGTCTTATCGTTTCTAGGCTTTATCAGCATTTTAATCCATCTTGTAGATGATCAGGTCGACCGGGGGACTAAGGTTCACTTAAAGTGTGAATTAAATGTCTTTTACAACTTGAAATATACAGTCACAAAGAATTGTTCGTTACACAGAACCTGTACCAATATCATGGACCATAAGCATCACTTGGCAACTGAGTGCAGTGCATCCTATAAATGTTGTCACGTCTTTCACACATTCAGTCTGTTTTTCTTCATTAGTAAAATGCAATTTTATAGGAGGAGTTGAATCATGTACAACAGAATAAGTAAAAATATTAATATGCAACAGTGCATAAATATAGCAAAACGCTCCTCTTTATAGTTATTTTTCTAGCTGACTGATGAGTTTATGGACACTGAGTGGTTATTCTGAGGTAAATGTATTACAATGCAATGTTTACAAGCTTTATACATTTCCTCAGTTTGAAACACTGAATGAGCTTTTACATAAAACATTTCAGTAAGTTGTACTATAGGCTTTCTCATTGCCTACCTTTTGATCATGTTCATTTCATAGTAGTAAATCGAAATATATAATGGGTTCACTTGCTGCTTTAACTGAGGTGCTAAAGAGATCGCGCCTGAGCATTAAGTGCGATACTCTCCGCTCGCGCGACCCGGACGCATACACGGACCGTGTGGACGCGGGGTACTGGTGTTTATATTACCGAAAGTGTGCGCTTGTGGTCCGCATTAAAGAGCATCCAAACCGCATCATTTGAATTTCGTAGCATTTTAAAGCTGATACTTTGTTTATTAAAAAGTAAGACAGCACAAAGCTTTTTGCGATTACTGGATGGCAAGTGCGCTTCAAATAACAGGAAGTCCATGCATTAACAGAACACAGCATATAGACTAAGATCTCGATAAGAAGAAGCCATATTAGTAATGATTATAAATGAGAATTGTTGACGATATTACCAGTATCCACAGAGCTGACAGCTTTACCTGTTGAAGTTTGTTCAAGTTGTGCACGAAATAGGCACGGCTTTTCTGCACTTGCACTTTGGGGCTGTTTACACCTGGCCACTTCATGCATTTTTTCCTGATCGGATAGCTATCTGATCCTGAAAAGACCAGGTGTAAATGCCGTCCGAAACGCATTTGAGACGGATATAAATCCAATCGCTGGAACCACTTCAGGAGGTGGTCTGGGCGAAACCGGACAAGTGTAAATGCATCTGGTTGTTGAAACCACATATGGTAATTTTACTCCTCCCATAATATTAAAATAATAAGATGTGTGAGAGCGTTTTATAGGCTATATGGCATGTTATAGTCAGATATGACAGCGCAATGCAACAAGCATCACCGCGGATGAGTAGCGGAGTATTTCTTCAGCAAGCGACGCGCAAACTGAATGAACCTGAAAGTAAGTCGCAGACGCTCAACACAATCTTCTTCATTAAAAGTAGCGAGACTAGCCTATCTTTCCAGTGCTGATGCCGCGCGCTCTCTTGTTGCGGTCTCTGATATTGAAATTAGCTGATAATTAATAAAATTATCCATTGCTTTCATTGACGTGAACTCCGTTATATTTGCATATGAAGCGGGAATTGAAGAACGGATTTATATCCGTTTTGCGAAGACACATTTATGTGGCCAAGTGTAAATGGGGAAACGTTTTAACAAATCATATAGATATCCGATCAGAGAAAATGCATGAAGTGACCAGGTGTAAACAGGCCCTTTCAGGTCTCTCTCACTGCGTTCAGCAGACTGTGTGCGGCAGAGACGAGGACTGTTTGAAACTCTTTTCAGTAAAACTTTGATGCGCATCATCTTATGTAAGTTTAATACGTGAACATAACAAAAGATGTGAGCGCAAAACAATCGGGAAAAAAGTCCTTTCATGCAAATTATATATAGTCGCCAGTGGCGACCTCAGCAAAAACTTCACTCGCAAATTAATATTTTTGGTCGCAAATGCGACCATTTTAGTCGCAGTTTGGAGCCCTGATTTGAGCTATTATAATACTTTTCTTTGGAAATTATTCCTGAAAAAGGCAGACAACCACAAGACGCCCAATTAGTCAGAAAGAACGGAAATGATTTTTCAGCAGCATGATGTGGTAAACAGGTGCACAACAAAAAACTGGTTTAGCCGTCTTTCATAACCAAAATATAGCTGGAAGCTGGGGCTTGTGTTATTTACTAAAGAAACTGAAAAACATTCATTTGTAAATCAATCAGGTGCAGCCTTTCAAGATTAAAATCTAGAGGGACATAATTATTCATGTATTGCTTTATCTTTTTTTCCTGTTGTTCACAGACAGTTCCACAGTACTTACTGAAGTATTAAAATAACTATGAAGAGACCTTGAAGAGGTGATAGGGGAGAAAGAAAAGGGTGCATAATATGCAGAGTTCTCATTAACACATTAATAGCATCATTAAAACAGGTGTGCTGATGTTTTTGAGTTTTTAAACAATGAAAACTCCCTCAGCAAGACCCAATTATGAGTCAAACGTATTATTAAAACTTCGATCAAAAACATCAATAATAGAAATAAATGCTTAGCTCAACTTCACACTTTTTCCTGATTCCTTATAAACCAAAACAAATGAAGTTCTGCACGAATAATCGGCCTTTTAATCAGTGCTAATCTAAAATGAACTCGCACATCTTTCATAACCTTTAAACCTAGATTTAATCCTTCAAAGTTTTCCATAAGAAGTAGACTAGAATATCTCCATATTAAATGAAATTGTGTATAACTGTAAAAACATTAGATGTTCTTTAACTTTTACCATTAGTAGAATCCATTTGATCTGTTTCAAGTTGAGCAATTGAGGCTCTCAAAGCACTTTTTATAACACACAAGGGGCAAATTAACAGGGCATGAATCTCTTACAAATGTTCTTATGCCTGAGATTTAATCCAAAACATAGAATCCTATCTGTTTAATTCAATACACCCTCTCTGGTTCCTCTCCTTTCTAAGAAAAGCTCTGTGCAAGCTCTGTGAACTTCAAGAAATTTAGATTAAGCCATAATTTAAGAGGCAAGGTGTGAGCTACACTTAAAAGGTGTGTAAATGTCAAGTGCTTTAATACAGCCGTAAATAAAAGAGATAAAATAAAGAATATGAATCTCGAGTCACATTCTGCCGCAGCACAGACGTGTCTATCTGTGGGAATTAAGAGATTATAGCAAAATCTCACCATCCCTTTTACGGCAGGCTCAGAGCAGATAGCGCCTAATTCCTGTCTGCAATCCGCTGGGGTCAACCTTCGACAAATGGAGAAGTGGAATTTGCGGGTTATTGGCAGAGGATCTGTAATAGGGCTAACATTTACCATTAGACTCTCCCTGATAAAAATGACCATTTCTCTGTGAAACACAAAAAGGAAAGATGTCCTGAACACCTTACGATAAACCAGGAGTTCATAAGTGAGAGTCAGTCAAGGATAGGAATTAACTTCGAGCAGGAAGAATTTTGGAATGGATAGCTCCACTTCAACCTCTCCTTAGGCTCCTACAAGTGCTGCGTATGTCCCACTTGCAACCCTTTCAAAGGCAGGTCAATGACAAGAGAATTAGCGCAGTAACGTATGATTAGCTACATAAAGACATTATATAAAAATGGACTATCCTGGGGGCAAGGAAAGGTGTTTCAGCACAGGTGTACACTTGAAAGACTCAAGAGGGTGAGGAAGGTGCTCTCTGAGCCTGAAAAAAGACACAGGCTACTGTAATAGGGATTTGACCCAGCTTTTAGGATATTACAGTAACAGATATTAAAAATAGCACTGTGCATCATTTGGATGTAAAACAAGACAAAACACTTAAAAAATGTCAGTAATATTGCGTTTTTAATGAAGTCAAAGATTGTAAGGAAGAAAAAATAAATAAATAATGACAGAAAATGTATGTTGCATGTTGCAACATGCAGAGAACAATGCTGTGTGGGAGAAAACGAGGAGGGTACAAAAAACTAAACACCATTCGGGCATCCATTACTTTCATTCTTTGCACATGCTTCTACATTGTCAGGAGGTGCATAACAGAAAAACCAATTGTAGGAGGCAAGTGAGGTAGAAAAACTAAATAAAAAGAAAAAATGCAATGCAGCTTTCCCAAAAATAATGAATGTTCACCTCTACAGCCGTTGCCAGGGGACAGAAGAAATTTTGCAGGGGGAAAAGAAAGAGTAGGTTTTTTGGGGTTGTAAAATACATGGCATTATTCACTTCTCACCAGGATGTGATTGCTGGCATACAAACAGCACATGTAAATACATAAAGCCACTGTTCACAAAAAAAAAAATTGTATGGACCGGTTCAAAAGAAGTGAATGTAATTCAAATCAAATATTTCAAATTAGTTCAGATGTAGGCTGGCCCATTTAATTGAATTAAATGAAAAACTGACCACACTTTAGGCTAAACTACTTTAGCCTACAAGAGCCTGGTCGAGAGACTACAGAGAGAAAAAAAAAAGAAGAAAAAAAAAGTGCCTTTTATGAGCGACTCAAAACAATCAAAATTGTTAGCCAGTCTTCCATAATCTAATTATAATTATAAAACTTATATAAAAGTACTTTGTATCCACCTTCTTTTGCAATGCACAAGTAATCGATTTTTTTGGAATTTGCATGACTTCCTTTCATTAACTGCTATAGGTAAATACAACAATTCACACCCAGAAAACACATGCACAGAGACTGAAAGTAAAGATGCCAGCAGAAGGACACAAATTTCCACATCCAGTGGGCAAACAAACAACACGTCTACTGAGTTACAGACAAGAAGTCAGAGACGGATCAGCTCACAAAGTCTCAATAACACAGCCGAAAAGCCCTGCTGAACTCTAGAATGCTCTTCACTGGTCACTTCACATCGTCAGTCGCCTGAACTTACCCTTTCCCTCCCAAAGCAAATTAGTTTTAGGGACACCCTCCAGTGTTGATGTGTTTCAGGGTTTAGACAAGTAAATGCGGTTTTGATTGCTTGGTGATGTCCAGCAGTGACCTCTCAGCATCCCGCTGATCAAGAGAATTAAGAGGCGAACAGAACACCACCATTTCTCCCACCAAGCCCACAGAAAAATACCCAAGACTGGACTAATAAAGCTTTCCAATCTGGCAACCGCTGAGCTTTTCATTTCTCTAGCCTCAGTGATGAGAAACACTCACTGTGACCACTGCTTAAGACCCCAAGACTCCACTGACATTTACTCCAGAAGAGAGGACGGTGTTGTGTCGAGGCAGTTGCATGGAAATAAGAACGTGTGTGTGTGTGTGTGTGCACGCATTACAGGCTGTTTGTGTAAATGCATTAATGGATGGCTTGTAACTCATACTTTAGGAGCTGCTTTTGATAAGACTTGATAAGTCATTTCTGATGTTCGACTAAAGTGCTTGCCTATGAGATGTGTGAATATAAAACATAGGCAGCTGACTATCTGCTAATAAGTGGGTTTCAGAGTGTTTAGGATTCATAGTGTTTAGGATTCATAGAGGGAGCTGATGGTCTGGAAAAGTTTGAATTTGGAGATTTAAGAAAATATTCAATTACCCTTCAACAGTACACAGAGTGAGGCACACAATCTTAAAAAGAACCGCATAGTTATTGGAGACCAAAACCAAAACGAGCACAGCTATAGCCTCAGGTTTGTACAATCACACTTCTAAGAGAAATGGTAAGTGTGGAGCAAAGACACTGTAAAATGAAGAAGAGGTCAGTTGAGTTGATGAGCAGGCAATGTGATTTGTTAGCTAGTACATCAAAATCACTGCCAATTAATTTCTGTCACTGTTAGAGAACTGAACGCCTATGTAGCATTTTACAGTAAGGAAGCTAATTGGGTGTTTTCAAGAGGAAGAAATGGGTTAGAGGTGCAAGGGATATAACTAAGAAATGCACATACAAATTCTTAGATTAAACCAAGAAATCCACATGAATACTCCCCTTCTATTTGTTTACAAAAACTTCAACAGATTGCATTTACTAAAACATTTTAACTTAAAACTACCTGCATAATACCTGCAGAATTTTAAAATGTGCAGTTGCATGCACTATATTATGTGCCAAAAATGCAAATGTTACAAACAAAACTTTTAACACAGTTAAAAAGAAACAACTTGAAAGCAGCAGGATGAAAACTGTAGAAAATAAATAGAAACAAACAAACAAAATAAGTGTCAACTGGTTAGAGATAAAATGCTCTGTTTTTTCTGCTATTTGACAACATTTAGTATACATCTCAATATTTATATATTTGCTCTGACACTAAAACATGGCCTTAACACTCTTAAATGTAAATGCAGAAAGTATAAATAACTTTATAAATAAAATGTTTACAAAAAATACTATAAATACTTATTATTTTAATAGTTTATTCAAAATTTTATTTTATAAATACTTAAAAATATATATATATATATATATATATATATATATATATATATATATATATATATATATATATATATTAAAATGAATGTGTTATTGACATGCTGCATAGTTTTATAAATCACCAGCAAGTACCGCTGTAAATATTCAACACATTGGCCCTAGGCTATACCATCCTAATATGAATTGTTTTTGTTTATTTATCATCAACACACAAACCTACAGTACAGTTTTTTCAACAACTATGTGATATCTAAACTGTGGAGCACCTCAACCACAATTTACAAGAAAAACAACATAAGAACGCAAGGTCCTGTCACCCTGCATCAGACAGACTGGCTCCTCTGGAAGTGGTGGTTTTCTACAGAGTACCAAGCTAAGCTACATCTCGGTAGACAATCACTCACACCTGTGTTCCTACAGCTTACTGTATCCATCTTCATCACCACTGGCAGCTCCTACTGAAGCACTGGATCACTAGGTTGTTGTACGTTTATGGTCGGGAACTACAGTAGCAAGAGCAAAACAAAGGCTGAGGAAAAAAAAAAAAACTCAGATATGGCTTTAAACGCTTTAATGTTTAAACTGACAAGGCTTAAAGCACGTGAGAATGATAAAGCAGCAACTGCATTCTCTTAACAGCTGGCAAATTTGCAGGTGAAAATAAAATGTGTTACATACCACCACTGGTGAACGAGCCAGTGTAATGCAAATATGTCTGAAAGGTCTGACATTAAGATTCATATTACCGTATGAAGTGTTGTTTGTTTACATTACGTTGCACCTCGCATTATGAAAACAACGTTTGGGATACAATGATCAAAACTTTGTGATGAGGTGATATTGATATAGATATTGTATGTGTTGAATATTCATCCAAATTATGGTGAAAACAAAAACATTTGTGTGTTAAAATAGCATTTGTGTGATCAAAAAGTATAGAAATGCTTATATTACTTTACTAGTCAGCGGAGCGAACCAACCCAGTGACGTCACATGTGGTGGTACTGCAAGATGGCGGTGCACTTGCTCCAAAAGCTATAACAAACCATCCTTGTTTCTTTAAAACGTTACATTAATCATATATATATATATATATATTTTATATATATTCACCTAAAGGATTATTAGGAACACCATACTAATACTGTTTGACCCCCTTTCGCCTTCAGAATTGCCTTAATTCTACGTGGCATTGATTCAACAAGGTGCTGAAAGCATTCTTTAGAAATGTTGGCCCATATTGATAGGATAGCATCTTGCAGTTGATGGAGATTTGTGGGATGCACATCCAGGGCACGAAGCTCCCGTTCCACCACATCCCAAAGATGCTCTATTGGGTTGAGATCTGGTGACTGTGGGGGCCATTTTAGTACAGTGAACTCATTGTCATGTTCAAGAAACCAATTTGAAATGATTCGAGCTTTGTGACATGGTGCATTATCCTGCTGGAAGTAGCCATCAGAGGATGGGTACATGGTGGTCATAAAGGGATGGACATGGTCAGAAACAATGCTCAGGTAGGCCGTGGCATTTAAACGATGCCCAATTGGCACTAAGGGGCCTAAAGTGTGCCAAGAAATCATCCCCCACACCATTACACCACCACCACCAGCCTGCACAGTGGTAACAAGGCATGATGGATCCATGTTCTCATTCCAAATTCTGACTCTACCATCTGAATGTCTCAACAGAAATCGAGACTCGTGCAAATTGTAGCCTCTTTTTCCTATTTGTAGTGGAGATGAGTGGTACCCGGTGGGGTCTTCTGCTGTTGTAGCCCATCCGCCTCAAGGTTGTGTGTGTTGTGGCTTCACAAATGCTTTGCTGCATACCTCGGTTGTAACGAGTGGTTATTTCAGTCAAAGTTGCTCTTCTATCAGCTTGAATCAGTCGGCCCATTCTCCTCTGACCTCTAGCATCAACAAGGCATTTTCGCCCACAGGACTGCCGCATACTGGATGTTTTTCCCTTTTCACACCATTCTTTGTAAACCCTAGAAATGGTTGTGCGTGAAAATCCCAGTAACTGAGCAGATTGTGAAATACTCAGACCGGCCCGTCTGGCACCAACAAACATGCCACGCTCAAAATTGCTTAAATCACCTTTCTTTCCCATTCTGACATTCAGTTTGGAGTTCAGGAGATTGTCTTGACCAGGAACACACCCCTAAATGCATTGAAGCAACTGCCATGTGATTGGTTGATTAGATAATTGAATTAATGAGAAATTTAACAGGTGTTCCTAATAATCCTTTAGGTGTGTATGTGTGTATGTGTGTATGTGTATATATGTATATGTATATGTATATGTATATGTACATGTATATGTGTATGTATATGTGTATGTAAAGGAGATCATTGTGGACTTCAGGCGGACTAGGAGTCATGCACACACACCCATCTACATCAACGGAGCTGTAGTGGAGCGTGTGTCGAGTTTCAAGTTCCTTGGCATCCACATCTCTGATGACCTCACCTGGTCCCATAACACCTCCACTCTGGTCAAAAAGGCACAGCAGCGCCTTTACTTCTTAAGGAGCCTTAAGAGTTCACCTGAATCCCAGGATCCTTGTGGAATTCTACCGCTGTACCATTGAGAGCATACTCACGAACTGCATCTCAGTATGGTACAGCAATTGCTCCGCATCTGACCGCAAAGCACTCCAGCGGGTGGTGAAAACTGCTCAACGGATCACCGGCACCCAGTTAACTTCCATTGAGAACATTTATCATAAGCGCTGTCTGAGCAGGGCAAGAAACATCATCAAGGATGCCTCTCACCCCAACCATGGACTTTTCACCCTCCTTCCATCCGGCAGGCGTTACAGGTGCCTACGCTCTCGCACTAGTAGGCTCAGGAAGAGCTTCTTCCCCGAGGCTGTGACACTTCTGAACGCCACACCACCAATCTAACCTGCACCTGCTTATTACTGCACTGGTCACAGTACTTTAAACGCATGCATTTGCACTACTCATATTTTGCACAGACTGCACATTGTTAAAGTTATTACACTATAAACTGTCTAAAGTTGTTACTGTACAAGCACAGTAAACTATTTCTATAAAATATTGCACTACTGCTATTTTGCATAGAATACATTGTTCTATCAATATTTTGCACACTCATCCAGCTGTATTTATTTATTACCACTGTTCTCACGTTTCTGCTGTTCATAATGTGTATATATAATCTGTAATCTATATAATCTACATTGCTCTGTTCATAATGTACATACAATCCCTACTTTGCATTCCTATTTATATTCTGTATATACTCTGCTCAATACTGTATATAGCAATTCCACTGTACATTCTGTAAATCATATCTTCATTTACTCTGCACTTATATGTATATAAAACACTATATTCTTGCACTTCTGGTTAGATGCTAACTGCATTTCATTAGCTCTGTACTTGTACTCTGCATAAATGACAATAAAGTTGAATCTAATCTAATCTAATCTAATATGGAAATCAATTTACTAAATGTAAAGGTGCACCATGTTTCTTTAAGAGATCTTCCAGGGATACCCCCATGCTGCACAGCTGTCAGACCAGAAGCAAAATAGGGAAAAAAATAACTAATTAACCAGTTAATAAATGAGTGGCCATTTGTCAGTGCTGAGAGCACACTGTTGGCTGTTTACATAACCTTTAGAGGAGTCTGTGAAATTCCATTTTCTCTCTACGCTGAATAAAACATTTCTAATTTGACTGATGAATGTTGAGACTGCCTAATGGTAGCGCTGTCCTTGGAACAGAGATCAGCTCAACGTGCCTGTGCCTGGATTTTAATGAATCTGGGGAAACATTCAGACTATCACACACATACACAATCTGTGTGTATCTTAAAACTCACCCTTTTCCATTACCTCAAGCCTTAATTGTTTTTTTTTTATCTTCTCTTTTTTCACAGTTTTATCTTATGCTGAACATCACCTAAAGATCACATTAACATCTAGAAAGGCTGCAGTCATCCTGTTACAAAGACTACATGATTTAGTTCACAGCTCCTTTAGTATTTCAAGTCTGTTTTGACACACACTTCATGCCACTGTCGAGGTGTCATTGAGTCAGGTCTGTAAGTGAACAAAGCTTTTGATTGACTGTGATTAGTCTGGCTTTCTCTCCTCACAACATTTGCAACATTGTACGACTGCTATTAAAGTGTCAGGGTGAAAAGTTTTCGGAAATAATTTGACAACATCTGTGAAGGTTTTTTTTGTTGTTGTTTTATTTACTTAGTTTTTTTTTTTTTTTTTTTACAGAGTTCTCTATAAAATCTGCCTACAGTTATGCATTGTGATAAGGTCAAAGCACAATGGTCTTTTTCAATAACCACAATCTTTTTAGGAGGCACATTTTTTTCAAAATCAAATTATGACCAATGTCATACGTTCACCTTCAGGTTTTCAAATGGATGGAAAATAAAATGTTGAAAATCTGACCTTCAGCCATGGTTGTCTTTGAAATACTGTTGCCAAATCATCATGCAATAACCACAAAAAAAAAAACTCTTTCAGTAGTCCTGCAACAACACGCCAATAATGTTAAAGGGATAGTTCACCCAAAAATGAAAATTCTGTCATTAATTACTCACCCTCATGGTCGCTCCAAAACCATAAGACCTTTGTTCATCCTCGGAACACAAAATATTAATTTGCGAGTGAAGTTTTTGCTGAGGCGACCTCATATATTTATATGTTATGACTTAAAAATTAGCATGTAAGGCCTTTTTTCCTGATTGTTTTGCGATCACATCTTTTGTTATGTTCACATATTAAACTGAGACAATGCGCATCAAAGTTTTAGTGGAAAAAAAGGGTCCCACTTTATATTAGGTGGCCTTAACTACAGTGTACTTACATTTAAAAGAATAATTTGGTACAATGCACTAGTGTACATACAAGTTTTTACATTGTACTAATATTTTTAAAAATACCTATATGTAATTACATCTGTAATTAATTTCTGTAATCACCTTTACCCACCCTTAAAATGCAGAAAAGCCATGTCTATTTTGTGCACAACTTGAACAAACTTCAACAGGTAAAGCTGTCAGCTCTGTGGATGTTGGCAATATCGTCAACAATTCTCATTTATAAATCATTACTAATATGGCTTCTTCTTATCAAGATCTATATGTCTAAGTCTATAAGTCTATTGCTGTGTTCTGTTAATGCGTGGACTTAATGTTATTTGAAGTGCACTTGCCGTCCAGTAATCGCAAAAAGCTTTGTGCTTTTGTTACTTTTTAATAAACAAAATATCAGCTTTAAAATTATGCCAAATTCATAACGAAAATCAAACAATACAGTTGTGGCGCTCTTTAATGCAGACCACCAGTGTATACTTTCAGTAGTATAAATACAAGTAGTCTGCGTGGTCCATGTACGTGTCCGGATTGCGCACGCAGAAAGTACACGGCTTAATGCAGCAGGTGCGATCACTTTAGCACCTCAGTTCAAGTAGCAAGTGAACCCATTATATCTTTGTATTTACTACTATAGTATGAAATGAACATGATTTAACATCAAAAGTAGGGATGGGTACCGAAACTCGGTATTAAATCGGTCTCGGGGCTAAATTATGAAAGACCGGAGTATCGATAAGCTCTGACGTTATCGGTACTTCTGTCGGTATTGGAGAAATTAAGAAAACACACATACATTTATTGTTGCTCGCTCCATCCATCTATCTATCTATCTATCTATCTATCTATCTATCTATCTATCTATCTATCTATCTATCTATCTATCTATCTATCTATATAGAGAGAGAGAGAGAGAGAGAGAGAGAGCGAGCAACAATAAATGTATGTGTGTTTTCTTAATTTCTCCAATATATATATATATATATAATGTCGCTAGATGTTTTTATGTGCAATAATATTCAAACATTTGTCTATGATGCATTTTTGCTATGCGCAATTCAGAAGCCAGATCGCGCTCACGCGGAGGAGATTCAGCACACGCAACATGAAAGTCCTGTTTAATTATGATAGAAGAGAGAACCAACTATTCAAACATCTGCTCACACTTTAGGCCTGTGGCTGTTATATTAAGCTAAGTATTTTTTTTTTTTTCGATTTTGGCTTCCAAGGATTATAGCCGCATTTCTTCTAGCACAACTCCCTTCCCTTCATAGCGGCGCGGATTCGTTCCTCCGAACCAAAACTTAACATCTGAATCAGCTCAATCAGTGATTGTTATAAAATGCCGTCTTTACTGTTGCTACATTGCAGGACATATTTGATAGTAAAACGTTGAAAGTACAATCTGCTGTTCCCCAGGCTGAAATGTGTGTGCGCGCGTGCATGTGCCTGCGCGGCGGCGTGCTCCAAAACGGACAAGCAAAGTACACTTTGAGCTTCGGGCGCGTCGAAATAACACACAAAAATATGCCAAAAAATACACACACAATGTGTCAAAATGGCCGGTTATGAGAGTCTTCACTTTTATGTTAAGTGGACGAGAACAGTTGGGAGAAAATCCGATGCGTGTCAGTATATTGTCTTAAAGTGTCAGACTGGAGCTTGAGCCATCAATGTTAATCAAAGAACAAAATGCAAAGAGAAAATCACCCACAGCTCTTAATCTTAACAACGTTATAGCTTTAATAAACATAAATCTATCAGTACATACAGTGAAAACTATGCAGTGCTCATTTACATTTGATTACTTTTGTAACTATTACTTACCTGAACATTAATATTAGTAGATCTTCATGGAAAAATGAAAGCACTGTTTATTTCATTTCGTTTGTGTGTTTGTTTTATTGTATTTGTCAGTTTGTTTTACTTTCTTTCTTTGTTCATGTTGTTACTGTATCTTATCTTATGTATATAAAACACTAAAAACACCTGCACACTGGTGCATTTACAAATTGATGAAGTGCAGGCATTTTTAGTGTTTTATATACATAAGATAAGATACTGTAAGAATATGAACAAAGAAACAAAGTAAAACAAAAAGTACCGATAAGAATACCGTTAAAGTACCGGATCGATAAGCAGTATCGATAAGAGTAGTAATACCGTTAAAATCTTAACGATACCCATCCCTAATCAAAAGGTGGGCTAAGAGAGCCTACAGTACAACTTACTGATATGTCTCATCTAAAAGCTCATTCAGTGTTTCAAACTGCGGAAAACGTGTAAATCTTGTAAACATTGCACTGTAATAATATTATCTCAGAATAACCACTCAGTGTCCATAAACTCATCGGTCAGCTAGAAAAATAACTATAAAGAGGAGCATTTTGCTATATTTATGCGCTATTGCATATTAAGATTTTTACTTAATCTGTTTTCCACATGATTCCCTATAAAACTCCTCCTATAAAATTGCATTCTACTAATGAAGAAAAATAGACTGAAAGTGTGAAAGACATGACAACATTTATAGGATGCATTGAGGAGGAGCCCAAACTACACTCAGTGGCCATGTGATGTTTATGGTCTGTGATATTGGTACAGATTCTATGTAATGAACAATTCTTTGTGACTGTATATTTCAAGTTGGAAAAGACATTTAGTTCTCACTTTAAGTGAACCTTAGCTCCCAGGTCGACCTGATCATCTACAAGATGGATTAAAATGCTGATAAAGTCAAGAAAAAAATGAGACAAACATGACAGAATGATTGAAATGTTAAAATGTAGGAAAAAAAAAAAGAAAATGATAAAATAAAACCTTTATTCTGTGGCACCTAAAAAAAATTTTTATTATAGGAGCCAATGGCTCCTTACTCAATTTTTTTTTGTCTGGAGCCCTGCATATTAAGATATTTTTTTGCATAGACAGCAACGGGACTACCACATTCAAGGCCCAGAAAGGTTGTACAGGCATTTTTAAAACAGCTCATGTGACATCTGTGGTTCAACCTTAATTTTATTTAGCTATAAGAATACTTTGTGTGCAAAGAAAACAAGAATAACGACTTTATTCAACAATTTCTTCTTGTGTGTCAGTCTCCACCGTGCGTTCACGAGAGTACCCTGATATATGCGTGTGAGGCTGCTGACGTAGGAGCCAGCATTCTGATGTAGAACCCAGATGCTGTACACACGGATGCTTTGTAAATATGTCTGGAGATTTTGCCCAGCCTTATTTATTTGAACCAAAATATACAGACGATGAACAAAGAGAGATGGATGTTCTACGTCAGAATGCCGGCTCCTGCATAAGCAGCACCACACACGCGTGACATGGTACTCTCTTGAACGCATGTTGAAGACTGACACAGAAGAAAATGGAATTGTTGAATAAACTCCTTATTTTTGTATGGTTGAAACACTGATGTCGCATGGACTATTTTAACAATGTCCTCACTACCTTTCTGGGCCTTGAACGAGGTAGTTGCGTTGCTGTCTATGCAGGGTCAGAAAGCTCTCGGATTTCAACAAAAATATCTTAATTTGGGTTCCAAAGATGAATAAAGGTCTTGCAGGTTTGGAACCACATGAGGGTGAGTAATCAATAACAGAATTTTCATTTTTGGGTGACCTATCACTCAAGGTAAGCCTCTAATTCTTGGTATCTTTAGCTGAAAGAAAATTATGTACTTTAAGAAGACTTCTATTTTCCTTGGTAGCGGTGTCTTTAATACCACAGATTATTGGTTTTAGCTCCTAAGCCACTTTCTGTGGTGACAAAACTTTGTTTTAGAAGTCAATTTATTAACTACCAAACTAACATAAATATACATTCTATACATCTAACAGGCAACTGCTACTGACAGGTTGGCCTCAGTTAAATCTGAGTTTTTTTGTGCGCACTGGGTCAGATGGTGGTAGAGTTCGGTTAAGGAAGCATGGCTTGTAGCAACAGTATTAGACATGTTAACGAGGAAAGAAACAGTGAATGAGACACTAGGTTACTTAAAGCCTTATTATTCAGTAACTATGTCTCCCAATTACTCTGACTTTCAGAAAACACAAACAATGGTACAGACAGATACAGGCTCTCGATGTGGTTTATTAGCATTGTCAATCATTAAAGACTTATTTGCAAGGACACGCATATACACATACAAAAAAAATTGTCTTTGGAGCCAGAAGACAGTTGTGTTTTAATTAGGGCCGGGACTTTAACGCGTTAATTTAGATTAATTAATTACACAAAAATAACGCGTACATTTTTTTTAACGCATTTTAATCGCACTTATTTTTGCACCGCGGAACGTTTCTCACTGGATGAGTTTCGGCGGACCGATTATACTGGAGCACCAACTAGCGTCAGAACGGACTTGCATTCGTGGAGACCGGTCTTGGCTAGGGCTGGGTATCGAGTTCGATACTTTTTAGGCACCGACCGAATTGCCTCGATACCACCGAGTATCGAAAAACGTCTTGTCGTTCGGTACCAAATTTCGATACCTAAGGGGTTAATCTCATCACATCAGTGAGCCAATAAGCCTGCATCACTAGCTGTGTTTGACTAGAAACGGCGACGTGCAGATTGATCAGTGTTTGACCTCCGCGAGAGCGTTTCGAAAGCGCACGGAGCAGTCAGCTCTTTAAATCGCGCGGTTTGTTTATTATACACAGACTGAAGCTCGAGTGACGTTCGCGGTCATTTCAGCGTCTGCCGCCTCTCTAAATGAGGACATGAACAACATCTCCAGACCTGCTCTGAAAGTCACTTCATGAGCATTTTACCGTTTGATTCGAGTAAAACTAACTCATCTCATATACACACAGAACTGTAAAGGTATTCCAGGCAACCCGTCAAAATAAAAGTTCAGTTTTAATATTAACGGTATTAATATTGTTCAGGAGAACGTACATAATGCTACTACTAGGCTACTATTAAAATTATTAAAACTTTTTTTTTTTTTTTGTAATGATCACACAACAGTTATTCCATGTTTTAATTTTAATAGTAACCTCCCTTTGTTTGCCAAAATAAATAAACTTTGATTTTCAATAATTTAAAGAGAAATTAAATTAATGTTTTATGTCTTCATTTGAAAACCAGATACAGAACACAGAATTTCTGAGGAAAAATAAAACATTTCATTAGGCTATTTTAAGAATAAATTTAAATAAACTAAGTTGTTTTTATGCATTCAAATAATTAGACATACTACACCAGAATTTAATAACAATAAAACATATGGTGAAAGAAAATAAAACACCCACTTATGAAAGTGGATGAAGGTTTTACATTTCTTGAAGTCTTTAACAACCTAGAAATGATAATTCTGTCTGAGCTATGTGTTTTAAAATGAACACGCACTAATGTAAACGTAGCCTAACAGATGTGTAAACTGAAAACAATTTGAACTTTATTAAAATTATTTATTTATTTATTGTGTTGGATATATTTTGTTCCTTTGTGCAGTGGCTCAGGAGATGAGACTTTGAGTCTGTATAAATATCAACAAGCTAAAAAAAATAGTTTTTTCAGATAATGTAATCTTATTAAAACTGATTTTATAAAACTGGTATCGAAAAAAGTACCGTTCAGGAACCGGTATCGAACTCAAGGTATCGGTATCGATACCCAGCCCTAGTCTTGGCAAGCTTCCTTGGAAGAACGAACTCGGAGGGACGCGAGAACACAGAACGCACACTTATGAGAATTGAGATGTAACTTACTGCATTCCTGCTTAACTGACCGCATAGTCTCAGCATAAGAAACGGCCAATGAACAATAAATATTACAAAATGTCATATCATAACTTATTAAAACATTTCATACTATTATAGATATTACTTTCATATAATTGTATTGTTTTATTTTACAGCGTTATGTT
Organism: Barbus barbus; assembly: GCF_936440315.1. Classification (NCBI taxonomy): domain Eukaryota; kingdom Metazoa; phylum Chordata; class Actinopteri; order Cypriniformes; family Cyprinidae; genus Barbus; species Barbus barbus. Next base: position 9,124,894 of record NC_136715.1, read on the forward strand.
TTACTGTTAAGATTCATTTTAATATGCCAATAAAAATGCAGACTTTCTCCGGGTCTTATAACTTTATTAAAATTAACCAAAACAAAACGATAAATGTTTACTTTCAACTTGAAGAGCCGTTAAGTATTTGTGAGAGCGACTTTAAAGCTTACAGGCTTCCGTACACCGGCTACCCACAGCGGTTTCTGGGATTTCTAACGGCTCGATTCTCTTAAGTCTGCACTCGATGCATCCTCAGTTTCAAGAACATATCCGGGCACTTTCATGCATCCTCTGTACTTGCGTTCTTGAGAATTGGAACTGAACTTCGACGGTTAACGAGAACACAAGGACGCAAGATCGCTGAAGAACGCATATTGAGAAACAGACAAAAACAAACCACAGTGAACATGGACAAAGAAGCTGATGAGACCGCTTTGGTTGGCCCTGTGGATGGGAAATTTAAAAATCCATATAAAAAAAAAAAAACTTACTTCTCACTGTTCTCAGGTCAAATATTTATATGCGATTAAAATGCGATTAATTTCGATTAATTAATTACAAAGCCTCTAATTAATTAGATTAATTTTTTTAATCGAGTCCCGGCCCTAGTTTTAATGTAAAGCCAAATATAATTTCCTCAAGAAAGAAATATATAACCATATTCCAAATTCATGCTTCATGTTTGATCATATGACAAACGAAGGATTTTGATTCACTGGTCTATAATCTGATGGAAAGCAGGTTCCCTGATACCATGCCTAAATAACCAGGCTAATCCTGAACTACAGTCTGGACGGTAGCCAGTTTCATGCATATAACATTTGTCAACTCTATTGTTTCTTTTTACAATGAAATGGTTGAATTCCAGAGCACATATGGAGCTGAACAAAAGAGCCACACTGTGAATGTGGGATAAATTGATCAGTCCCATTATCATCCAAGTATTAAAACCCAATAATTATTTCAGGATCAAAAATGTTGTCATATTTTGAAGAGGATGCAAAAGTGGACTGGAAAAGTTAGTGACAGATTAATCTTTGTAATTACCAAGCAAGTTATTATTCCATGAAGCAGATGAGGGTGTAAGAATAGCATTGATTCTGTCAATTCATTACTTTCAGTAGCATTTCTGTGAATGTGTGACACTCACATGAACCAGGGATCATAAATAATGGAGATAGGGATTATGATGATGGTGCTAAAAACATGTTTAGAGTTCACCTTCCTGCTGTTTTACTGCATTCCCATTCACAGCTCAAATGTGGTTGGTCTGTGTCACTAATGGACGTATACGGTGACTAAGGCATGAGTGTTGGTCTGAGTGTGTCTAGGGTATGTATGCAGTCTGTCTTTATTCATTAACCATCAGAACACGACGAGTCAACATCCTCTATTAGCTCACACTGATATCGTGTCCTAACCATCCACCATTTCTATAATCAGTGCCAACCATCCTCACTGCATAAGTAGAGGATTGTATGCTTATCGCTTTCATTTGAATTTAATTTGGAATGACAGTAAGATTTACTGAAGTGCAATTCACAGGCAATGGATTCTGGGAAATAAAGTTTTTTTTCTACTCTAGAAGTTAATTTATATTGATATTGTGAAAAGATTAAAAAAATATTTTAGTTTTAATAAGTACGTCATAAGTATGACTTATAAAAATGAATTAATATCTATCCATCCATCTATCTGTCTATTAATTTTTCTATCATTCTATCCATCCATCTATCTTCTATCCACCCATCCGTCGATCCATCCACAGTTCTATTCATCAATCTTTCGATCTATCAATCTATGATGAATCTGAATTCATTATCCTTAAATTTCAAATTGCAATTCAGCAACTTGTCTGCTACCTCAAAATCAGGACTTGAAAAAGTATTAATAATGCATTCTCAATTCAGTTCTGATGCTCCATGTTCCATGCCACTTGTATTCCAATGTCAGGGATTTGTTGTTTCCAGCTCTCTCTTCTTCACTTAATGAGCACTAAACAAGACCTAATGACAACACATCAATTGCCAAAAGACCAAAAGCTTTGACTACGACCATCCATTCCAGGTACAGCAAATGGTAATTATACCCAGACTCTATGCTGGCAATGGCAAGGTGAATGTTTTTAAAGGTGAATGTTATTAACAGAGAGAGGGAGAGGAGCCTATGCCAGAATCTATAGTTTCAATTACCAGGCAAGACGAAGGAGCAGAGCCAACAGGAAAGGCTTCACTGAAAGAGGCAATTATTCGTCAAGAATACAGACAGGGGGTAAACAACTGGGCCTGAATGTCAAAAGACAAGAGATGGAGAGAGTGAGAGATGAAGGAGGGCAGGAGCAGGCAAGTGCAGGAGAGAGAGAGAAACTCCAGGACGTTTTCAACTAGGGGTCGACCGATTATCGACCTGGCCGATTATTGGCACCGATATTAACCTGTTACCGTTCACCAGAGCGAAGTCGCACTGAACGCTCTTTGTTTGCATGTGTCATTGTTTTCTAATAGAATAAATGAAACGGGACAAAGTTAATCTTGACAAACTATATATCATTCTGAGGGTCTAAGCCTCAAGCATCGACGACAGATCGCTGTTTTTCGATGGAAAGCTTATAAGGAATGAGTGGCACAAATTTGCTACATTTGTGTAAGCAGTACACATCCAAACACGCAGAGTAAAAAAGCCGTACGTACCTTTATCATTGTAATAACGAGCCACAAACGCGTCCATTGCTGAAATCCCAGTTTAGTTAGAGAGGTAAGGGTCCACAGAACAACATCCCAGCGAGCACTTTTAGTCCAGCGAAACAATAACGTTGTAATAAGGATGAATATTCCTTTGTTTACGTTTCATTTCTTCAGAGAGTTATTGTTCGCGTCCGTTATGGAATAAATTACGCTCAAAAACAGCGTCTTGGTGGTAAAAAAAACAACACGGTGTTGCAGCATACAGTTTTACAAACATAATGAGACCATCCACGGAAAAAAAAAGTTTCAGAAAAGGGGAATATAGATTATTTGAATTTGGCGCTCCCTCCTGCCGGCAGTGACGCTTCTGTGACGCAACTGTCATCTGAGCGGGGCATAACTTAGCGATCTGCTTTATCCATAAAAAAAAAACTGTTTTTTTTTTTTCTTCTACATTTTTTATATATATGTGTGTGTGTGTATTGTGTGGGGAATGTGGCCGTGTCTGCATGATTATAATCTGTATGGACGGACATCAGCGTGTTTATTAGCGACTCTATGACAGCTATCATTGTGATTCATTGATCAGCTATTATTGATTATATGGCCCATCTGTTTGATTATCATCTGAATGGAAGCACATCAGCGTGTGATTACTGACTGTATGACCATGTCTGGTAATATCACTTCATGTCTGGCAATCAGAATACTTCAGTATACATACTATATACAAAGCATTTTTTTCTATTTTGTTTTCCTTTTTTATTACTCAAATAATTATTTTTGTATTTTTTAGTGCTCAAATAAATCTGTCTATTATTTTATAATTGAAAAACTATGCAGGAACATGTATAATGACTAAAATAGCTTGTATAATTCTGCAATCCATTTGGTGGTTATTTTTCCTCAAACAGGGGGGTGGGGGGGACTATAAATGGTTTCAGAAAAAATATTGCAGGAATCTCATTTTTCATGGTATCTTCTTCAAATTTGAAATATGAACTCATGAGACACATGGCTTTCGATCCATTACTTTTCTGGATTGCTCCAGGACTTATTTCATGTATTTGTATATGAAATAAAAAAAACATTCAGTGTGGAAAAATATTTTTCAAGGCACGTCAGTGCCTATAACTTTTTATCTTTTTGAGCATTATCAACTCTGGATGATAGATAGTAAAGCCCAGAGTCTCTTCTTTCAAAAGATACCTAATTTGTTTGTGTAAGCACACTTTGTCACAAACTGTTACCATTTTAATTTAGGTAGGTTATTTTCACCTGCGAGGCCCCAAATGGGGGGTGAAGATAAACAGGTTAAGCATTTTTATGATAATCGGCATCGGTAATTTTCAAAACCGATGTGCCGATAAAATTATTTAATTTTGAAACGCGCTATTTGGCTCTGATGCAGCCTGTCGGAACTCACCACTCTGTGGCCTAGAGCAGTCTCCGCCCACCGCGCATCTGATTTGTTGAGAGTCAGGAGTCCGACCAATCAACGTGGAAGACTAAAGGCACTCTCACACCGAAAGCACTTGCTAACTGGTGCTGCTTCATCATGCATCAGTTCTCTCTCAAAGGCAGCAGCAGACCTTGCACAAGTTGCAATAAATTACAATCCACTACACTGAAGTTGTAAAAACCTCAATTTTATCTATTTATGGTTTCCGAGATAGGGGAAACGCAGGGGGAATCGCGGAATCCAGTCATATGTAATTTACTGTATAACGCGGAGTCACGGAATTAGTCAAAGTTTGGATGAATTAATCAAAAGTAGGTCAGTACACTTAAATCGACTCACGATATGGACTATCTGTAAACATTAAGCTGCAAAAAGACTATTTAAATATGAATTCTGCATGTTCGGCGTGTCTCTGTATATGTGAAAGGCACAGACGCGCGGTTTTGACACACACACACACACACACACACACACACTGAAGTGCACGACGCTCGCGGTGTTTTCCGCATCTGCCATGTCACTAAATGAGGACATAAATACATGAACATCATCCCCAGAACTGCTCTGAGAGTTACTTCATGAGCATTTACTCAACTACTATACTGTAAATACTGTTACATTTCTATCCTTAAATTTATCTTGTCTATTATTATACTAAGTACCTTTTTATTTTATTTTATTTTATACAGTAATTTTATACTTTTACTACATTTACTATGTTCTGTGTGCTGCTTTCTTGTTTTACTGCTGCTGGCCTCTGTGAGCTACCAAACAAATTTCGTTGTATAACTACAATGACAATAAAGTCTCTTTACTTTACTTTGACTGTTTCGTTTGAGTAAAACGATCGTCATATCATAAATAGGCTACAGAAACTTAAGAGGTCCTCATGGCAACCCGTCAAAATAAAAGTTTGGTTTATTTACTAATGCTACTACAATTATTACAACTTTTGTTTAAAAGAACAAATCACACAATACGCTATTGCTTACATGTTTTAATTTTAATAGTAAACACATTTGTTTGCCAAAAAATAGAGTTCAACTCTCATTTGATTAAAAGATAAATTAAATTAATGTTTTATGCCTTCATTTGCACTGCTCTGTAAATGAAAACTAATGGAAATTACTGTCACATAGGCCAAGACTAAGATACTGTCACATAGGCCAAGATTAAGTTACTGTCACATAGGCCAAGATTAGGATGACGGAAATTGGGACATTTCAATAGGCTATTGAACCAAGTGAGCCTATAACAGGCTATTAGTGTTATAGTTTCATTAAAATAGTTGCGGTCTTCTTCGCAACTTCTACAATGGAGCTATGAAGACAATTAAATTATCTACACGTATTATATACATTGCGCTTTTTAAATTAATCAATTGATGTGCATTAGATGATGAATTGAATAGTCACCTCTTGTAGGTTATGATTTAGTCAACCGAAAATAATTAATGAAGAATTATGAGAGGTTATGCTATTACACATACATTTCTAACATGTAAATTATTGAAGCCAAATACTTACATTTCCCCAAGCTGTTTAGCTGTAGTATTTAGTATTCATAGGCTTAATCATGAAGCATGCAGTGGCCCCACTTTTAACTCTCACTTTATATATTACCCTTATTGTAGATGGATGCATGGGGGAAGACAAGAGTAAGAAGTGCAACCAACACTAGGGAAGGCCGTTTTTGTCAGAGCCCTTGTTATTCTTAATATTGACATTCATTTTCATTTTTACACCAGACATATATATCGGTTCAATATATCGGTTATCGGTCTACTTGGTCTGTAATAATCGGTATCGGCATCGGCCCTGAAAAACACATATCGGTCGACCCCTATTTTCAACATTTAAAGTAATGTCCATCCATCAAACTAGTCAAAGTAGGGCAAGAAGCTTATTTGAGTATGAAAACGGAAATTTCGAAAACACCAATACATCACCGTCTGTTCTATCCAACAGATCCAATTTTTAAAAAAGGGTTTGCAATAAACTGTTTATAACCTAACAGGAAAGGATGTGAAAAACTACATATTTTCAAAGTTGAATAGTTGGTGAGTAGCTTGAATGAACAGTCAGTCAGTCTAAACCAGCCCAGGATAAGTCCGATTATAATCATAAGAGTCTCCACTAAAATTCAAGACGTGAAATGTCACATACTGTAATGCACAAAGTAAAGAGAAAAACAAAAGATTATAACTAACTAAAGTAACTAATTAAATTTTATGGTTGGGTATCGAGTGAGATACTTTTTAGGCACTGACCGAATTGCCTCGACACCACAGAGTATAGAAAAACGTCTTGTCGTTCGGTACCAAATTACGATACCTAAGGAGTTAATCTCATCAACGTCAGTGAGCCAATAAGCCTTCAGCATTAAGTGTGTTCGACTAGAAACGGCGACACGGCGGACGCACAGATTGATCAGTGTTTGACATCTGCGAGAGCGATTCGTACGCGTACGGAGCAGTCTGCTCTCTGTGTCATGCGGTTTTGTTTATCACACAGACTGAAGCGCGCGTGACGCTCGTGGTGATTTCAGCGTCTGCCGTGTCACAAAATGAGGACATCAACACATGAACAACAATCTCCAGAGCTGCTCTGAGAGTCACTTCATGAGCATTTAACCATTTGATTTGAGTAAAACTAGCGTCATATCATCTACACACAGAACTGTAAAGGTATTTACGGCAACCCGTCAAAATAAAAGTTCTGTTTAAGTTGGAAGACACTGCGGCAGAAATATATTACTATTATTCAGAAGACAGTGCATTACTGCTACTATAGCCTACTGTTAAAATTGTTAAAACTTTTTTTTTTTTAGTAATGATCACAACATTTCTTCCATGTTTTAATTTTAATAGTAAACCCCCTGTGTTTGCCAAAATAAATACATAAAATTTGATTTTCAATAATTTTATTTGAAAACCAGATACAGAACTCAGAATTTGAGGAAAAATAAAACATTTCATAAGGCTATTTTTAGAATAAATTTGAATAACCTAAGTTGTTTTTATGCATTCAAATAATTAGACAGTACACCATAATTTAACAACAATAAAACATATGGTGAAAGAAAATAAAACACCCACTTATGGGGTGCATAAAGATTTTCAATTTCTTGAAGTCTTTAACAACCTAGAATAAATGAATAGAAATGATGATTTTGTCTGAGCAATGCATTTTAAAACGAACATGCACTAGTGTAAATGTAGCCTAACGTGTAAACTGAAAACTATTTGAACTTTCTTAAAATTATTTGCACTGATTTAGTGTTGGATATATTTTGTTCCTTTGTGCATTGGCTGAGGAGATGAGGCTTTGAGTCTGTATAAAACATCAACAAGCTAAAAAAAATAGTTTGAGATAATGTAATCTTGTTAAAACTAATTCATAAAATTGGTATCGAAAAAAGTATCGTTCAGGAACCAGTATCGAACTCAAGGTATTGGTATCTATATCGAAAATAATCGATACCCAGCCCTATTCAATTTTGCTAGTGGATTTTCAACCTGAATTTTTCAACCTTATAAAAGTAGATGCAAAGACGTACTCCATAACAAGCATAATATAAAGTTTTGTGTACAAGCGTAACAACTGTAACAGTTGCAAATTGTTTTATTTAGACTATAAATCTATCCTAATTCACAAATTACCTCAAACGTCATACACAGCGTTTCCTTTAGATTGGCAGGTTTGAGTGCAGGAAAATAGTTTATTCTGCATTCAGCAAATTTATTTTGTGATGAGCGATGGACCTTGTTGGGAAACCAAATACTACATTGCCAATCTGGAATCATTTCCATTAATGTCACCCATCCGCTTTTGTACAAGTGTCTTCAAGTTCCCGTGATCGCAAACACCCGGCTGGTCAGGTTTGTATTGGTGAGGCTTTCTCCAAACTGACCAAATACGAACGAGACAGCGGTAAATGGAAGATGCTAACAAGAAATGTGGCAACATGCACCGCGATTCCTTTTCCACAGAGAGCGCGTGCAGACGGGGAGTTAACGCACCCGCTTGCTTGGTGGCGCAACACAACAGGTTGAGTCTGTCTACCAGGGCTGAAACGATTCCTCGAGTAACTCGAATACAAAAAAAATCAGAGGCAAATTATGTGCTTCGAAGAATCGTTTAGTCCATTTACTAGGGATGCACTGAATTTTCGGCCGCCGAAAATATATGCCGCGCTGCCCAGCAGTGTTCAGGTTTCAGTCTCATCACTACGCCGTGTGACACTCCGTTCAATATTCCCCTCTATCAATGTGCATTCTGATCATTTACCGCTCATGTTCACCGGAAAAGTTAAGTCCACTCAAATTACACGCTGACAAGAAATTTCAACTTGTTCCTGTTTGCAGCAGCGTTACTGTGCTGTGACATGCTGTAGTACAGCTGTACTGGGCAACCCTCGTAAAATCTCCTTCACTGATCTGCTCCTCGCTGCTCTGCTCACATGCGCTGATAAGTGCTTTGCCAGGGTTTTTATAATTTTATTCATGTTTATTTGATATTTCTTTACACAGAATCATCATTTCTATTCATTTACCACTGATTTACCACGCGATCTGATGAGCATTATAACTCCTATTACGCGATTATATCTCTGTATGAATGAATGGCAGAGACGAGCGTTTTCCTTGACCACAGACAGACTCACGCTCGCGGTGATTTCAGCGTCTGCCTCTAAATGAGGAAATAAACACACAAACATCTCCAGAACTGCTCTGAAGGGGTCACTTCATGAGCGTTTCACCGTTTCATTTGAGTAAAACTAGGGTCATATCACATTCATACAGAAATTTTAATTTCTGTATGAAATTTCCAAAAGGTATTCATGACAACCCGTCAAAATAAACGTCTGGTTTAATTTGAAGACATTGCAGCAGAAATATATTTGTTCATCAGAATGTACATAGGCCTACTACTACTACTAAAATTATGAAAACGTTATTTTTTAAGGAATGATCACACAACATTTCTTCCATATTTTAATAGTAAATCCACTTTGTTTACCAAAAAGTTTAATTTTCAATAATTTAAAGATAAATTAAATTAATGTTTCATGCCTTCATTTGATAACCAGATACACAACACAGAATTTCTGAGGAAAAAGAAAACATTTCATAAGGCTATTTTAAGAATAAATAACAATAAAATATTAGGTGAGAGAAAATAAAAACTTCATAATTGTCATTTTCTTTAATCATAGCTATAATTATTATAACACCTAAAATATGTTGCTATAAAGTAAAGCCACATTGTTATGTACAAAGTGTTTATTTCAGCCACTTGAAGGGTGGGTACATTGTGTGCACATGATCAGGATGGTACCACCCCCACCGCATTTTGAGAAAGGAAAAGCCCTGTTTGCAGAACTATACATTACTTGAATAATTAGTCAAAAACAACAACAACAGTTATGTCTGATTCTGTTGCATAGAACTGAATAAAAATACATTGATATTTAATATTAAAATATTTTCTGTCCAATTTTCTTTCAATAAAAGTGGTTATTTTATTGGCTTGTTTTTCAAATTCTGTGTCATTAAAATTTAGCTACATTAAAAAGTCTTACAAAATTAATTTATATTTAATAAAATAAATTACAAAGCATTTTCGGTTTCAGTTTTCGACCAAGCACATCCAGAATTCTCGGTTTCAGCCCAGAATTTGTGTTCCACGTTAGCTTCCTGCCCACTAGTTTTTGCCTCTTACAAAAGTCACAAAGCCTTCTAAGAAAAAAAAAAAAAAAAAAAAAAAAAAAAAAAAAAAAAAACCTATATCTTTCTCTTATTTACTCCTCCCTTGCGAGCTTGTACTTATTTGAACAATGCCTGAGACTTATGAGTGTTACGAGCACTTCGTCCGTCCGATTGCCTCTTCAAGATGAATCGCTTTGTATTCCCCAATTGTAAGTCGCTTTGGATAAAAGCGTCGGCAAAATGACTAAATGTAAATGTAAAATGTAAGACAGTAAAGGCTTAAGTCATGCCTGAGCTGTAGTTAGGCTGAAATTTGAAAGGTAAGTTGCACAATGTTTAGGTTTAATTTTTTTTTATTACTATTATTTTGATTTATGTCTTAGTTTTAGGTTGTACTATGTTTATCTTTTTTAAAGTAATTTTTTAATTACTTAAATTAAATTTTTTATATTTGTATTTGCATTTCGAATGTAATATGGCAATTAAATGCACTAAATGAGTTTAGTTTTCAGTTATTAATATGCAATTTCAGCAATAAAAATTAAAAAAATTTCTAAAAAGGAAACAAATTACTTGTTCATAAGAGACCTTTAAAAGATCGGTCTTATTTTCTTATGTATATTTAGTATTGCTCTTTAATAAAGAAAAAGTACGTATCCGATTACTCGATTAATCGGTGGAATTTTCGGTAGAATACTCGATTACTAAAATATTCGATAGCTACAGCCCTACTGGCTACACAGGACATTTGAACCTTGTCATAAAAATGACGAGGCAGTTTATTTTGAGGGATTTGTTGTGTGGTATCGTGCTGCATCTAGTGTAGACAGTGTAGCTCTAGCCGCGCCGCTCGCATGAGGTAGACAGGGTGTATTTAACTTTCTTATTTAAGGCTACTTTCCTATGTATTTTTTATATATATTTATTTTAGTGTTTTGCAGGTTTTGAGTGTTCACTGACGGAAGTGCTAAAATAAACACGCACATTTGTTAACAGATGATTGAGCCTCATTTATTTATTTTTGCGTTTCAGAATTATATATATAAATATACACAACACTGCGCCACTGGTGGTAGTTGGTCCATTGACACCGTCACAGCCTTAATAGATTCCAATACATCGGGAGTTCTAACATGATTGTTGAAGGGCTTCGAGTTTCAGCACTCCAAATGCAGAAAGAGACTAAAGCTGATTGGAGAAAAACCACAAGTCCCGACCAGCCACTCGAGATAGCAAATACAATCCAAATTGAATCATCCCGAAATCTCCAAGCACTCAAAAATAATTAAATTCTCAGCGGAAAGAGAGGAAAGGCATTATAATTAAACTCCCTTGTTCTTGTTTCTCTTCCATCATTTGCAGGCCCTGTAAATGAACGCAAAGCTAACCAACAGGAGGATTAGATTGGGGAATTAATTTCGGTAGGAAAAAAATGCCTTTTCATCCACCTTGCTTGAATCCTGCATATAGAGTTTCCACTTGTGTGGAGCCATAACGTGCAATGGAAGAGCCGGAGGATTTGTTGAAAACACAATTCTAAGATGTGTATGCTTGTCAGTCTGTCTCGCCAACACATTGGGACTTAAAAAAAAAAAAAAAACTGACAAACAATCCTCTAAGCGGTATGGCTTAAAACTAAGAAATCAGAAATCTAATGCAGGTAGCTCCAACCATGAGCAAGAGTGCTTGGGGCAAAGACTCCCAACCTGTATTTTTTCGACAAGTACGTGATGCAGTTTTTTATTCTAATGCTAAACTAGCAAATTCAAATCGAGCAGTAAGTTGATTAGTCTACAAGTCACTTGAGGTATATAATGTCGATGAATGTTAATGAATGACAATTAAAACAAAAAAATAATGAAATATACGTGGCCATCATCATTTGCATCCATTAAAGATAAAGTGTCATGGCGTGACTAAGCTGCACAATTTAAATCTTAAAATCCTAATATTTTATATAAACATTTTTATAATACAGGGCCTGAGTTTCGGTTTTTAAACTGGGGGGGAACTCCACCCTTACATGGGTCACATGGGGGGGGGATTTAAAGATTCTTGGGGGGGGGGGGGGGGGGGAATTGACACATCGGGCTAAATTAATCATCTTCATTTATTTATGTCTACAGTTTTTAATGTATCTTGGTTTTCAAAGAATTATAACAAAATTTGTCATGCTCTCTTTCAAATTGACATTAAGAACTGTATTAAAACTATATATTAAGAATCACTATTTATATATTCCAGTTTCAGTTCAATTTCTTTGTTTTTTAAAAAAAAAAAACTTTATACAAAATACACCATGCTCTCCTTCAAACTGACATTAAGAACTATATATTAAGGTCTCTCAATTTCAGTGTATTTCATGGGTTTCAGATCAGTTCAATTTTAGTCACTTTTTTTCCATTGCTTGTGACTTTGTGACTTCTTTCCTCTGTCTCCTCCTCTTCATCTCTTTCCATTTGATGATGGCTTTCATTTTTGTGCCTTCTGAATAAAAAAAGAAATGGCTCCTCTTTCTATAGCCAAATATTTTTTTTCCCCTAACGTTTAAGCATTGTGAAATAATCTAATCAGTGTTATTTTTGTTTTTATTTAAGAAAAAAAGCTCTCCAAAGATTAAAAACCATTTCAGTGAATGATCTTTATTCCGACATAAATTAAATAACACAAGGACAAATATCATGCATACCAAGCTGTTGGCGTCTTCTCGCCGTTGAAACATGGGTCGTTACGTGAGAGATGATGACGATCAGTGAACAGGAGTCTATTTTCTTATGTTCATTCATGTTAACTTTCGATAAAATGCGTTTTTTAAGATAAGGAGATGATGATTTACTCGCGCTTCGCTGCTACTGTGTTGAGTCGGCGGGCGCGCTCTATCCACTCACACACTATAAAGAGCAAAACAGCATTTGATGTTTGAATTTCGGGATTAAAATAATATAATTTGGAAGCCGATAACATCTTCACAAGCAACTCATTATGACTCAGAATATTAGAGCGCGTTACACAGCCTTGTGTGAATCAGTGCGACGCGGGCCACGGAGAACACGCCGATGCTCTGCTACAGGACTCAACGACAGAGAAGGCCGGTGCAGCGCTGTTTTAAAAAAAAGACAGGCTGTTTGAACCAGTGATTTATTTTTTTCGCGTCTGTAGATGTATTTATTCTGAGATGAAGCAAATATATTTGTGCAGGAATTTCTCGCATTATAAAAGTTAAACTTGCGGGAATGGTTTAAATTATGCGCGATCCCCACAATCCCACGCCGAAATTCAAGCCTTGGAATAGCTTTTATATTAATGTCATTCTTTATTTCCCTCCAGAATTCTAGCATTAAAAGCTCCAGACTATTTGCAGAAAAACAAAATAGCAAACTACACATTGGGAGATGATGTAAAATCACATCTTGCCATCCTTTACCACAGCGTTATGAGTTCATAAGTACACATGAGGAAGTTCAACCTCCCTCTCACCTCAGGACAAGAGAACAAAAGAGACAAACTAAAATGAGGGCAATCATCTCCGATAAATACAGTCTTTAGCCTGTCAATGTCCTCATAAGAGGCCTGCAGTTACAGATATTTTTATCAGGGCAAACCCACCCACACAATATCAGACTTGCACGTAGTCGGCAAAGGCACACAACAACAAATGAACAGGGTAACACAGGCACATGGTGTCTCTGTGGTGATTCTGCACCTTTGCTTATTATTTTCTGTTTTACAAAAATGCTGACATCTGACACAGGAACTGATTGGATGACCTTTAGGTCAAAAGAGTCCGTCTTCTTATTCAGTATCAAGGTTAGTAATGGAAATCCATTATGAGTCAAAAAGAAGCTCAAAGGGACGGAAGAGAAATCAAATGTATTTACCGCTCATCCTTTCAGGTTTATATGTCAGTCTGTGTGGCTGCAATCATTCTTTGACTTACGGTTTTTGCAGCTGTAATGATGTACTGAAGGACCATCTCCCTTTTTGTGCTCAAGTCCTTCTCTCTGAGAGGAGCTTTTTTCTCTTCATTAAGATTCATATCCTCCTGAAAACACAGACCACAAATGTAAGAGAACAGAAAAAAAATCCTCTTAAGATCTTTAGTATTGTGACCTGCTTTATGAGAATCTCCATCATAAGTGGCAGACCCCTGACCCCAAATACAAGACTAACAAATCATAAACCGACTTCAACATATTTCTGCCCAAGAGAAAATATTACTGGAAATGCTGGGTGTAAACATAGTGAAGAAAGGCAAAGAGCACCTGCATCTTTCCATTTCGATGCCCACATGAATAAAATCATGCCTAACACCTGTTCTTTTTGGAACTGAAAATAAATGAAACCACAGGAAGTCAACCTCTGCTTGTGAATCCATCAGGCAGATATGTCTTTCCTGCATCTTAAGACATTAAGGAAAAGGAAAGGAGATGAAAATGACAAAAACACAAAGAAAGTCTTATAATGCATGTTAAGTAGCTGAAAGGGAAAAAAATTATATTTTACATACTTTAACCCTTACAGACCCAAGCATTTATATTCATTATATTTTTAGTTTTTATTCTTTAAAGTGTCTTTATGATGGCATTAGTAATAAAAAATTTTGAAAGAAATTGTTTAAGCAAAATTTGCATCGGGGTATGATTTAGAAAAAACACTGGTCATTTAGTGCAGAATTCCACCTATATTTTTTGATACACTAAATAGAAGTTTTGAATGCACAACAACACAATTCAGCACACAAATGCATTTGAAAAATAATATACATTTCAGTCAGTTATGAAAAGTTAAGAAACTTCACTATTTGGCCACTTAAAGTCCCCATGAAATCAAAATTAAATTTTTTTTGGCTTTTAGCATGAATATGTTAGCCTTAAGATTATCTATAAGATAATCGCGCTCCAAAATAATGACAACATTCACATTTACAAGATTTAAGCATTCAAAACTTACACGCCCGCCAATATTAATCAATGATTTTAATAACATCATCCTGCACTTCAGCTTCTCATTAAACTTTGTCCAATAAAATGCTCTCTAGAATCCAAAGCGTCCTGCCCCTTATGCTAAAAACAGACGCTGAAGTGCCAGCTGAGATCGGTCACTTGTTCACAGGATTAGTATTTTCTGTATGGTGAATGGCACGTGGTGCACTATATAGGGGATAGAGAATGATTCAGACAGTGTAAATATGCTTTCCGTTGGGGTGAAAGAAGGTTTCGTG
This sequence comes from Barbus barbus, assembly GCF_936440315.1. NCBI lineage: Eukaryota > Metazoa > Chordata > Actinopteri > Cypriniformes > Cyprinidae > Barbus > Barbus barbus. Next base: position 9,139,953 of record NC_136715.1, read on the forward strand.
TTACGCGAACCGCCACAACACACAGTCTGCTACGGATCAGAGACGCGATAGTACGGAGACGATCATATAGGCAAATCGGCACAGACCATAAAACATATCGGACCCGTTTGAATTGTACACTGAATGCTATATTTTAAAGCAACATTGATGAGATTGTGGCTGTCATATGCTGTCAAATGTGGCTCAACGGCTCTGGTCTAAACTGATATAAACGAAACGCTATTGGCTATTAAAAAAGGGGGCAGGACTGGCTTGATTATGTCCCACCTTGTTTTCCTGTTTCAGTTGAAATGTCAACATATAGAATAACGCTGCGTGTTTCGAAGCACTTCAGTGGACCTTTAAATATATTTAAATAAAAATTAGAATGAATTGAAAAAGTATGGCATTATATTATTCATATAGACTCCATTGAATAGACTTTTGTGGGAACAATAGAAAAGTTTGACCACCTAATGCTCACCATTGCATTTTTACTAAACTTAGAAAAACGGTCACAAACGTACACGCATTCAAAATTTCAGCGCATGTAAGCATTTGCACATCACTACACACCCCATCTAATATTTTTTATACTTAAATCAATTAATGTCTCAAAGGTGTTCCAAAAGGACCCCCTTTTAGTGCGACTTGGTAGCTATGCAATTTTTTCCACATCAAAAAAGTTGTTGTAACTGATTTCAGAATGTCAGCTACTGTTGTGTAGCTTTTTCCTATACATTTAGTGAAAGCTAGGTATTACTTAATTTGTTTTAAGCAAATGTAGTAATTCTGCTGCTATGCTGGGTCTCTAAGGGTTAAAGCTGATTGTAAAAGTATGTCTGGTTTTCTGCAGGAGTCATTGAGTGTTTTTGATGAAACACTTCAAAAATTAAAACGGTTTACTAATAAAGGGACATTTTTGCTCAATTGTAATAAGATTGGCTATTCTTAAACATCGGTTGTCTATGTTGACATTTTTGTGTGCAATTTTGTGAGATCTTTTGAAAATTAGTACCTAATACAAGCCTGACTGAAGAAGTCATAAATTATGTATTAGAAAATCGAATGGGCCAATTTCTGAAAAGATTAGAAATTAACAGTGAAACAGAAATGAGCATGTTCATAAATCTGAACCTGGTGTACTGCTATGACAGACATTGGCAGATATATTTGGCAATTTAACTTCCCAGATTACTGAAGCAACACGTCTTGTGCCAAAACAAACTAACGAGCTGCACTTCTCAAACTCACTATCTCTGACAGCGATGGAGACAAAAGAAAAGAACTAGTGTGCATCTGTGGACAGTTCACAACTACCATCAACAAAGAGAAAGGGCATGGAAATCCCAAGGCAAAAGACAGAACAATAAAATCGATAAGTGAGAGAAGCGAGAGATGAGAGGGAAAGACAATAATGGCTGCATACGATGTTGAGTGCAACTGTCCAAGTGTCCTCCAGTCTCATTTCCCTTTCCCCAAAGAGCTTTCCCTTTCTTCCCTTTTCTGAGATGACGGATCAGCAGAGCAGTTTAAGACTTCACCAGTTCGCAAGCGTGATGCAGTCCTCAAGTGTCAGAGAAAGAGAGAGAAAGAGAGAGGAGGATGCTGGGATAGGCGCGGATAGGGCACAGAGTGGAAAGGCATCCATTACCACCGTTGGCCCTGTCACCTATGCTGGCATGCTCATGTATCCAAACACGCACTTGCCGTGACTAATGACTGCGTCTCTGCCCACGTTATCCACACTCTTCCTTCTCTACCCAGCAGTGGCTGCTCCTGTCACTCAATCCTGTGCTCGGAGATTCTGCTCAACTGCTAACACCACCTCCACTCTTAGAAAGGGCACCGATGGGGACTTCCGTACAATAGCACTAAGGCAACGGAAGACTGTGCAATGTTTTAAAACGATACTTGTGGGAAATTTGATGAAATAGATGTGCTTGAGATGAATGTGTAACAAAAGTGCAGTGGATTTCAGTTAACTTTCAACAGCTGCAGAATTTTTTGTTCCTCAGAAACCTGAAGGATTGAGAAAGGTCAAAAGCGTTTGTCAAATGAAAACTTTGTACATTTAAATTGATAAAAATATTAGTACAATACATTAAAATAAATTTAAATTCTAGTGAACAGGCATTCTACTAAATTATTTTTGTTATAAATGTGCACATTTTGTCCAAGTCCAAATCAAAACTAGATTGTAGGGGTTATTTTATTTGTGTGCATTTTATTTTATTTACCACAACAAGCTAAGCTGCTTGCAAACATTTGTCAGTTACTGTATGATGCATGTTCAATACGATACGAAAGTGAGTAAGTATTTGAGTATGCGTATTTATAGGCATGAGGGCCTCGTCCTACTATGAATATAAGCTGATTGAGGTCAGTGACCCATAACAATCCATTTCATTATGAAAAGGTTGCGTTTCCTTAAAACATAATTGCAAATAAACCTCTAGTGCTTATTGTGGTTGAAAGGTTGATAAAGGTCAATGTGTAGGAGTGATAATTATCTGGATTTTTAGACGTGTACAATGGCATGAATGCAGAATGTTTGTTTTTATTTACAAATGTGTGTTTCACAACATAATTCAAAGTACATTTTTTGTCTACAATTACATCTTACCATCATTTTCTCAAAGAGGGCAAGGATTTCCTTCTCTGATGTGATCTTTGAAGAAAGCTCCTCAAATTCAGAGGAAGCGGACCAGTCACAAGAAGAGGAATGCTTGGACATGTGGGAGAGGGGTGGCCGTTCCTTTTTACTGCCAGGGATCCGGATACTGGAAAATCTGTCCAGCTAAAAGAAAGATGAGACATTTGACAGAGCATGAGTGAGACTAGCTCAATGGTAATTATTAGTCTATTGATTATTTCTCCATTTAGGTAGACATACAAAATATACACTATAATTCAAAACTAGTTAACAGACAATGTTACAAAAGCATTCTATTTCAAAATAAATTCTATTCATCAAAAAATTCTGATCCTGAAAGGTATCATAGCTTCCTTAAAAATAAAGCAACTCAACTGTGATAAATAATAAGAAATGTTTGCATGAGGACTGAATCCGCATATTTCTGACGGATCAATTGTGTCACTAAAGACTGCATTAATCTCTGCTGAAATTTGATGACTTCAAACACATTAAAAGAAGAAAAAGTTACTTTAAATTGCAATAAAATTTTATTTTGTATATATAAAATATATTTTGTTAAACGTATAAAAATGCTAAATGTATAAAAATTATAAAAAAATGAAAATGTATATAAAAATAAATATTACATTACAAAATAAATTATAAAAATAAAAAGGACATAACAAAAATAAATGTTTCACACAAAACCGATTAAATCACCAAATTATAAATAAGAAAACAAAAGCACAACAAACTGTGTGTTAAACTGGCAAAAACACACATTCCCTCCTCATACTGCATCACTTTTTTCATAATAATATTAACATTATTAGTGCTGTCAAAATTAGCACGTTAATGCAGATTAATTGTTCCAGTTTAAAAGTTTCAAAAATATTAATGCAGTTAACGCAGGGGCAGACCTAGGATTGGCCACCACACTCACAACTGCTGTTTTTGTCTCTTTTTCTTGACAAGAATTGCATTTATTTAGACGCAGAATGTATTTATGAGCACATCAAACAGGAGACTTTGTCGTTGTGCCGTTGTGAAGACTAGAATAAAAGGGCAACACTACACAAACTAGTCAAACACACAGAATGTAAAGTGTTGATATGACAGCTCCATAGACTGTTGATGAGGTTAAAACTTTTGCAACAAGGCAACAAATCTAAGGCACAGCGTTCTTGTACATACTAATGGCCTCAAAAGACCAGCCTGAACTGAACAGGAGTTCAAAAGCTTTCAGATCTTTATCAAACACCCACTTTAGCACTGTGAACTTTATGATCAGTTTTAGCTTCCTTATTGTAAGCAGACTTTCATTAGAAGTCTGTCAGCTTCACATTCAGCATGCCTAACGAACAGTGTCCAGGGATACAGTAACTCGCCGTCGATTTATATCGAGGTGGTGGGCCCCCGCATCACACAGATAATGATTTCCTAATTGGATTAGATTTGTCAGAGAGCTGTTGTCTCTCCCTCTGCCTGTGGGCGCAATGGGGAGAAGATGGGCGATTGGGATGTCAGTGTTGGCTGAAAAGGTAGGTGGTTTATTTTCTGGGGCCTTGCTCCCTTTCTTTCGAGGGGCGGGTGAATTAGCAGCAGTTATCTTAGAAAATATTTTTTGCCGACGCCACCCATCGCGCATTATCTCAGTAAGAAGGAGAGCAACACGCTGAGATAATCAGCAATGACACTGATGTAAAATTAATTAAACAAGCAGTAGATCAGAGTGTAGCTAGCGACTACAGTGTACAGAGCCAGTGCAGGGAGCAAATGCGTGGTGTCTGATACCAAACGACACCATCATCTGTCTAATTTGGTTTGCCGCTGCCCTAAAGCGTCTCTTCGCTACATTGAGTGATGGCACTGATCAGTTTAATCACAGAGATTCATCCCCAGCGGAGGGAAGAAGCGCTTTGCTATTCTACACTCGTTACCGGTAAATAGATAAATAAATATGTGCAGCCACTACCTCGATAACAATAACAGGCATCATACCGCAGCCAACGCGAGGTGATCTAGATGATGAAGTGCTTTACAGGGTTGTTTAGGTGTTTATGAGTGAGCCTGCACCTTACTTTCATGCAATCTCTCTCTCCCTTTCTCACCAACAGATACTTTGATGTTACTAATGGCTTCATTCCCCTTCATTCCTCTTCTGATCACTCCACCAGACCCCTCTTCAGTAATTCAGCCTCTCCGCACCAAAACACATTTCTACCATGACCAAACAACAGCCCTCACTTGGAAAAAAGCCCTCCATTATCAAAGGACATGATTCACTCATCGAAAACATGTTCTACACTATTCTGCCACTCCAAAAAATACATCTGTTAGTTTACCTTATTCACTATTTGTCACTAAAGGAGCGGTTAACACAAAATAAAAATTTGCTGAAAATATACTCACCCTCAGGCTGCCAAAGATT